>NW_027362762.1:794890154-795090154 GCF_046119375.1 Phyllobates terribilis | reverse complement strand
TAGCCATCTATACACGTATACTCAGCAGGAGGCCGCACGTAGCCATCTATACGGTGCCATCTATACACAGCGGGAGGCTGCACGTAGCCATCTATACACAGCGGGAGGCCGCACGTAGCCATCTATACACAGCGGGAGGCCGCACGGCGCCATCTATACACAGCAGGAGGCCGCACGGCGCCATCTATACACAGCGGGAGGCCGCACGGCGCCATCTATACACAGCGGGAGGCCGCGCGGCACCATCTATACACAGCGGGAGGCCGCACGGCGCCATCTATACACAGCGGGAGGCCGCACGTCGCCATCTATACACAGCGGGAGTCTCAGTGCTTTGCAAGAGCAGTCAATAAATTCTGCTTGACTAATTCTGAGCACCATAAAGTCTGGTTCGCTTCTAACCTGCTGTCTTCATTTTCAGCTTGCTGAATTCTAACTCATTTACTGTCATTCGAGACGATGCCTTTGCTGGTCTCTTTCACCTTGAATACCTGTAAGTGCTCCACTTAATGTCATATTTTTGATTCTGTTCTTCTTCATCTTTTGGCATGTGCAATTGTATGAGCAAGTATTCATATGAATTTATGACCTACTTAAACCTTGGAGGACCTTAAATTTTATTCAATCAAATTTTTTTCCAGTTTGAAACTATGGGACATATATGTGCCTTGGTCCTCAAAGGGTTTTTAAAGGGGCTGCAAACATAAATACGAAAAAAATAATTCAATTAGTGCTTTTTGTGTTCATTTAATTTTTATTTGAAGTCCATTTTTTTATATACCTTGAAATTAAGCCCTATCCCATGGAATGAAGCCCTACCTACACGACATCTGAGAGCTACATGGATCCCGCTTGTGAGGTGCCTGTCCGTCACTACTATTCAGTTTTAGGGTCCACTCACTAAGCCATATATTCTCTTATGCAAGAGAATAGGGCCAATTATGCTAATGACACTCGGCTCAAACTCTGTCAGAGCTTCAACTGAGTGTGATCCGATTCTCTCGCAGCACAGATATGAAGATGGAGAACTTAATTTCTCCATCTTCTCCATAGTCTCTGTGAGTGTTCATCGGACTGCACTTGGATGACATCCGAGTGCAGTCTAATGTTTTACGTGCACCCATAGACTTGTATGGGTGCACATGGTCCGAATGTCGAATGAGATTATTTTCTCATGCCGATAATCGCAGATCTGCACTGTCCCATAGTATAACATAGGGCCGAGTCCTATCCGATAAAACATCACATAGCATTCGGCCTTGTTATACGACAGTGTGAGCGAGCCCTTAGAGTCAAGGAATATTTACATGCAGATGATGATATTACTCTCCCAGTGTATATTTTTTTAGACGAGTTCATAGTAAATGCTTTGCCTTTTTGACATGTGATCAACTAAAGAACAAGAAAGATTTAGGACCACCCCTATAGAGAAACGGAAAATAGTTTGGAGGACTTGCATGTCCTTTTTTATTTATTATGAGAAAATCATAAAAGATCCCATTTTTTAACCATGCTGTGACTTTCTGCTGAGGGAGAGGGAGAGAGCTGCCCTATTCAGAGTCTGTAATAAGACCTGCTCACAAAAGTGTTGAAGATACAGTCTAATGTGAATTAACAATGAAAAAAAGTTAATTTCACAAATGGCTTGTATTTTTTTTAATACAAACTTTTTTGTGTTTACAGCTCCTTTAAAGGGAATCTGTCATCAGGTTTTTGCCACCTAATCTGAGAGCAGCATAATGTAGGGTTAGAGGCACTGATTCCAGTAATGTGTCACTTACTGGGCTGCTTAGTGTTGTTTTGATAAAATCATTGATTTGTCAGAAGGTAATTATCACTAGATGACTAGTAAGTTCTGTAGGACCCCACCCCCATCACTGATCAGTAGATTTCTGTGTACACTGAGCATGGGCAGAAAGCTGCCAATCAGTGGTGTGGGCGGGGCTATACAGAGCGCAGCATTCAGAGAGCTGCTAGATCTGCAGCAGATGAAACGGTGATTTTCTCAAAATGACAACAAGCAGCTGAAAAAGTGACACATCGCTGGAATCAGGGTATCTTCCCCTATATTGTGCTGCTCTCAGATGAGGCAGCACAATTAATATTGTGCCAAATTAATTTCCCGTGAACTATCACATGATCTATCACAGGGGATCATGTGACATGTCACGTGATAAATCAGGTGTGGGGGGGGGGCCCGCGCCTTCTAAACTGCCCGGGGCTCTTGCTACTCTTAATCCACCCCTGCTAATAATACATTGTAATACAGAAATAAAAAAATAATTAAATTCTAAAAAATATATATCTGCATATGAGTTTTCCCACAAACTACAGTCTATCAGTGCTGGTATAAGTGTAGCTTCAGCGTCTGGATCCGGCCAGCTAAAGTCCCCCTGCACTTCTCCGATGCTACAGAGGTAAAGCTGCCTCATACAGTAGTAATGGAGAGCGCGTAGTTCAGGCCAGCGGCTCAGCCATGCGGTCCACACAAACTGTCTTCAGAATCGCACTGCCCACTGAAAAGCAGTAAACTGGGAGTTAGAGGAGCTCCTGAAGATTGATCCTGAGCCCTTTAATTGATTGAACCCTTTAATTGCCTCTAAACCCCTTCCACCACGTCCTTTCTAAAAATGACCTAATAGTCTAATCCAGTGATGGCGAACTTTTTACAGACCGAGTGCCCAAACTGCAGTCCAAAACCCAATTATTTATTGAGAAGTGCCAACACGGCAAATTAACCTGAATACTGAGGTTTTAGCTTAGAAAAAACAACTGATACAGAGAGCAGACGAGGGTAGCATAGAGCAGCCACAGGAAGGAGCCGGGGTATGAGACTGCAGAAATAAACAATGTGCTCACCCCCATCTTGGTATATGTCCCCATGCTTGTATATATGCTGGCCCCAATCCTTGTATATATGCTGCCCTCCCTCAATCTGTATATATATATGCCGCCCTCCTCCAATCCATGTATATATGCCGCCCTCCCCCAATCCATATATATGCCGCCCTCCTCCAATCCATGTATATATGCCGCCCTCCTCCAATCCATGTATATATGCCGCCCTCCTCCAATCCATGTATATATGCCGCCCTCCTCCAATCCATGTATATATGCCGCCCTCCTCCAATCCATGTATATATGCCGCCCTCACCCAATCCATATATATGCCGCCCTCCTCCAATCCATGTATATATGCCGCCCTCCCCCAATCCATGTATATATGCCGCCCTCCTCCAATCAGTATATATATATGCCGCCCTCCCCCAATCCTTGTATATATGCCACCCTCCCCCAATCCATGTATATATGCCGCCCTCCCCCAATCTGTATATATATATGCCGCCCTGCCCCAATCCTTGTATATATGCCGCCCTCCCCCAATCTGTATATATGTATGCCGCCCTCCCCCAATCCATGTATATATGCCGCCCTCCCCCAATCCATGTATATATGCCGCCCTCCCCCAATCCGTATATATGCCGCCCTCCCCCAATCCGTATATATATGCCGCCCTCCCCCAATCCATGTACATATGCCGCCCTCCCCCAATCCATGTACATATGCCGCCCTCCCCCAATCCATGTACATGCCGCCCTCCCCCAATCCATGTATATATGCTGTTTCCCCTCCATTCCATGTATATATGCTCCCCCCCCTCATTCCATGTATATATGCTGTTTCCCCCCCATTCCATGTATATATGCTGTTTCCCCCATTCCATGTATATAGCCTGTTTCCATGTATATATGTTATCCCCCCCATTCCATGTATATATGCTGTTTCCCCCCCATTCCATGTATATATGCTGTGTTACGCACACGCCCGGACTAACTGGCGTGAGTGTGGTTAGTGATCCCACTGGCGTGAGCGTGGTTAGTGATCCCACTGGACCATGAACCAAGGAGTGCCTGGAGGGGCGTGACTAAGTATCAACTCGGTCCGACCAAGGTCGCACGGCGGCTCAGTCGACTCCGTGAACCAGGTAGGAACCGAGTAGAGGGACCAGGTGCTACTCCAGGTCAGACCCCAGTCACAGCTGTTGACCCACACCGGGGAATGCAGGAACGGGCAGGCACGGCTGGTATGCAGACAGGCGAGTACTGGCAGGTAGGAACGCAGGCTGGATAGGGACCAGTACAGACTGGGATACAGGAGCAGAGCGAAACCGCAGGTGCGGTGAACAAGCGGAGCAGAGCGAAACCGCAGGTGCGGTGAACAAGCGGAGCAGAGCGAAACCGCAGGTGCGGTGAACAAGCGGAACAGAGCGAAACCGCAGGTGCGGTGAACAAGCGGAGCAGAGCGAAACCGCAGGTGCGGTGAACAAGCGGAGCAGAGCAAAACCGCAGGTGCGGGGAACAAGCGGAGCAGAGCGAAACTGCAGGTGCGGTTAACAAGCGGAGCAGAGCGAAACCGCAGGTGCGGGGAACAAGCGGAGCAGAGCGAAACCGCAGGTGCGGTGAACAAGCGGAGCAGAGCGAAACCGCAGGTGCGGTAAACAATCAGAGCAGAGCGAAACCACAGGTGCGGTAAACAAGCGGAGCAGAACAGCGCAGAAGGTGCAGGCAGACAGGACAGGGCTCTGTTCACATGGAACAGACTGGAAAATACAGGAAGATAGTTAGAACAGAGGAGGTAGATATGGAGGCAGGGAAACGGGACAAGTAGAACCAGATACACACAAGGTACTTACAATGAAGTAGCGAGTGGACACTAAACTCACAAACAGAAGTACAGAGACAACGAGTTGGAGTTAGGTGCAGGTTCAGACACTGCAGGAAAAGGAAAGATATGAACATAGAGACAAACAGGTAATGGGCTAGGACACAGTTCAGACAGTAACTGAACCCGGAACAAGATACAGGAACGAGCCTGGGAACTCAGCCCCCAGGGTGGCGGAAACAGACTAGAAGTCACAGATACAGATAACGGGCCTGGGTATACAGCCCCCAGGGTGGCGGAACAGACTAGAAGTCACAGATACAGATAACGGGCCTGGGTATACAGCCCCCAGGGTGGCAGAACAGACTAGAAGTCACAGATACAGGTAACAGGTCTTGGTATACAGGCCCCAGGGTGGCGGAAACAGACAAGATTCAGGACAGGACCTGGCAACTGAGAACAGAACATACTGAAAGAAAGTGTTGCTCAGGCACCTCCTACTGTGTGGAGGGGGTTTAAGTATCCAGTGACTCACAGCAATAGGCTGGGGAGGCATTAGGAGTGTGCACACAGTAACTATAAGAATCAGGCAGTAACCGTGCCGCTACCCTAAGCAATCAGACAAGAGACATGCACACAGCAGGTATTGGAGCAAAGTGTGCAGCCTGGACTGATAGGTAAGATGGTGGTCTTGCATGGTGGGAGGTGGTAAGCCATGCCAGCACGCCGCCAGGGATGTTACATGCTGTCCCCCCATTCCATGTATATATGCTGTTTCCCCACCATTCCATGTATATATGCTGTTTCCCCTCCATTCCATGTATATATGCTTCCCCCCCATTCCATGTATGTATGCTGTTCCCCCCCATTCCATATATATATATATGCTGTTTCCCCCTATTCCATGTATATATGCTGTCCCCCATTCCATGAATATATGCTGTTCCCCCCATTCCATATATATATGCTGTTTCCCCCTATTCCATGTATATATGCTGTTTCCCCCCATTCCATGTATATATGCTGTTTCCCCCCATTCCATGTATATATGCTGCCCCCCATTCCAAGTATATATGCTGCTTCCCCCCATTCCATGTATATATGCTGTTTCCCCCCCCATTCCATGTATATATGCTGTCCCCCCCATTCCATGTATATATGCTGCTTTCCCCCATTCCATGTATATATGCTGTCCCCCCCATTCCATGTACAGTATATATGCTGTTCCCCCATTCCATGTATATATACTGTCCCCCCCATTCCATGTATATATGCTGTTCCCCCCATTCCATGTATATATGCTGTTCCCCACATTCCATGTATACATGCTGTTTCCCCCATTCCATGTATATATGCTGTTTCCCCCCCATTTCATGTATATATGCTGTTCCCCCCCATTCCATGCATATATGCGCCCCCATTCCATGTATATATGTTGTTTCCCCCCATACCATGTATCTATGCTGTCCCCCCCATTCCATGTATATATGCTGTTCCCCCCAATTCCATGTATATATGCTGTCCCCCCCATTCCATATATATATGCTGTTCCCCCCCATTCTATGTTTATATGCTGTTCCCCCATTCCATGTATATATGCTGTTTCCTCCCCATTCCATGTATATATGCTGCCCCCCATTCCATGTATATATGCTGTCCCCCCCATTCCATGTATATATGCTGTTCCCCCATTCCATGTATATATGCTGTTCCCCCCATTCCATGTATATATGCTGTTCCCCCCATTCCATGTATATATGCTGTTCCCCCTCATTCCATGTATTTCTGCTGTTCCCCCCATTCAATGTATATATGCTGCCCCCCCCCATTCCATGTATATATGCTGTTCCCCCCCATTCCATGTATATATGCTGCCCCCCATTCCATGTATATATGCTCTTTCCCCCCATTCCATGTATATATGCTCTTTCCCCCCATTCCATGTATATATGCTGTTCCCCCCATTCCATGTATCTATACTTTCCCCCCCATTCCATGTATATTCGCTGTTCTCCCCCATTCCATGTATATATGCTGTTTCCCCCCCATTCCATGTATATATGCTGTTCCCCCATTTCAAGTATATATGCTGTTTCCCCCCTTCCATGTATATATGCTGTTCCCCCCCTTCCATGTATATATGCTGTTCCCCTCCATTCCATGTATATATGCTGTTCCCCCCCATTCCATGTATATATGCTGTTCCCCCCATTCCATGTATATATGCTGCTCCCCCCATTCCATGTATACATGCTGTTTCCCCCATTCCATGTATATATGCTGTTTCCCCCCCATTTCATGTATCTATGCTGTTTCCCCCCATTCCATGTATATATGCTGTCCCCCCCTTCCATGTATATATGCTGTTCCCCTCCATTCCATGTATATATGCTGTTCCCCCCCATTCCATGTATATATGCTGTTCCCCCCATTCCATGTATATATGTGATTCGCCCCCTGGGCCGTGGGGCACTCGGATCCGGGCAGTAGGGGAACGATGGGAGTAGTAGTGGCAACCCGGTTCCGTGGCTCAGGGTGGTCAGGCCAGTGGTAGTCCGTTATGCGCTGATGATTATGTCCGACTACGCCACCCGTGGATTGCGGTTATTAGGAACCGCCGCTGCATGCAGACCGCTGGGGCTGATGAGGTGTGCAGCTAGGGTAGTGTGACTCCCCACGGGAAGAGTGCGGCCCCAGGGCAGTATAATGGATGGTGGGAGTGATGGTAGTGAGAGTCCCAGTGCTGATAGTGCTGGAGGAGCAAGGAGCACACAGACAACAGGTTGCAGTCCAGGGTCTTTACTGAAACAGGTAAACTGACCCATAAACAGTCCCAGCTAGGAGGGGACCTGGATGTCTGAGAGCAACGGGGAAATTGGCCCTGGTCAGGGTAAGGGTGTAGGCCTACCGTGCTTTCTGCGCTCCTTCTGGCTATCTCCTCCTGATAGGGTAACAGCCCACGTTTCCGAGCTTTCCGTGTTTTTTCGCCTGTATGGCCTGCGACGTGGGTTCCTTTCTGCTCCCAGCCTTGTACGGCTTTACTGGTCCCTTCGGTTGTGGCAGGGCCTCCAGGCTTCTTAGGCCAAGGAATGTACAGTCCCTTGCGGACTGGTTCTCTGCTGGGGGATGTGGAATCCTTCCAGCCTCAGACACCAAAGTCTGGTAAAATTAAGTCTTTTCTCTGCCAAGACAGGCTTTCTTCGCCTCTTGTCTCTGGCTTGTGGCTCTCCTCCTGCCACACTTCCTCTTAGGTGCAGTGCAACTGTCTGTCCCTGCTCTGCCGAGACACGTCTCAGTCCTGAGACAGGTCATCTGGGTTCTCCCTAACCCTGCCCCCAGCACCAGCTTTTATAGGGGCAGCCTGCTCCCCCTACTGGCCTGAGACAGGAGGCATTGCATGCTAATGTTCCCCTGACTAGAGAACCTCCCCCTTGCTCTCAGACACAGCTTTAATTACACTTGTGGCATCCAGGCCAGGGTGACACATTCCCCCCTAGTGAAATTTAGTACTCCGGGACTAAACAATAAACAGAGACAATATGCATAACCATAAAACATTAATAGAAAGACGACGCACAGCTTGAGTTCTTAAGGTCACAGTGTGGCCTGTGACCGGGTGTCCATATCACCAAAACAACGGGAGCCTTAACCAGGTGGGGGTCTGTCCTACCCCAAGTCCTTTACAGTCTTAGTTCATTCCTGGGTTAGGCTCCAAACGCAGTCCATACAAGGTCCCGGTTATAAAAAGTCCATAACCTTTGAGTCCTTACGGTAGCTGCAAGAAACTGAAACACAGAATTACCAAACATGCATGTAACTTGGCAAACAATTCAACATTTGGCAACAGGGTTATTTACAATTAGTGCACCCTATATTCTCCAGCGAGCGGGTATCTGCCCCTTTGTGCTCCTGGTTGATCTCCTTAACCCACTGTCTGGTGGTGGACTGACTTGGCTTTCCCCACTAGCGTTAGGGGTACAGCTACCAGCTGGGTGTACAGGTAGGGCAGGCAGCTGTCTGCGGGTCCTTTGGCTTACCGCAGGCATGGCAGGCTCACTGTCAGCAGAGGGTTGACTCTCCTGGGCTGCTGGTACAGGCTCTTCTGTCTCTGGAACCGCTTGCTCCTCTTCACCTTCCGGCTCTGGTGTTGGTTGTTGCTGTGCCGGTTGCAGGAAATGCAGGACGGGTACCACTATAGCATCATTTATGCGAGTCCAGGACTGAGGGAACTCTCCGAGGACGGTGCTGATCATTTCTTCCTTGTCCTCTGCGGGTTCAAGGTCACTCTGATCCTCTTCTGCATTACGGAGTTGCTCGGGGCACCTTTTGAGGTGGTCTCTGGAGACGACACTAGTGGTTTCTCCTCCGTCCTTGGTGATTACGCACACCTTTGGGTTGTCGTGGTCAGACTGCAGTACGGTGTAGTGTTCCCTTTCCCACTGGTCGTCCAACTTATGTAGCCTTCTTTTTCGCTTTAGGACTTGCTCACCAGGTTCTAGGGGACTAGCAGGGGCATGTTGATTGAAGAGTCTTTCTTGCTTCTCTCTCACCTGGGCCAGGCTCTTCTCCACACTCTCCTGTACCTTCTTGTACTGCAGTTGCCTTTCCGTATCCCAGTCCGCATCCGGGGAGGTGTCCTCAGGTATTAGGACTCCCATCTCCAGGTCTACGGGCAGCTTTCCTGGTCCAGCTCGCATCAGGTAAGCCGGGGTGCAGTTTGTAGCATTCACCGGGATATTGTTGTATAGGTCTATCAGGTCCGACAGTTTTTCTGGCCACAGGCTGCGTTCCTCCAGGGGCAACGTCTTCAGGTAATCAATGACTATATTGTTCATCTTCTCACACATCCCGTTGGTTTGGGGGTGGTAAGGCGTTGTACGAATCTTCTTACAGCCATAGAGGTTGCAGAACTCCTGGAATATTTCAGCCTCGAACGCTGGACCCTGGTCTGTCAGGATCTGTTCCGGATACCCGTGTGGACGGCAGAAATATTGCTGGAAGGCTCTGGCCGCTGTTTGGGCTGTCAAGTCCTTTACCGGGACCACCACTAGAAAACGGGAATAGTGGTCCACGATTGTCAGGGCATAGATGTATCCTGACCGGCTGGGAGCCAATTTGACATGGTCCAGAGCTACCAGCTCAAAAGGCTGCGTTGTGACGATGGGCCTCAAGGGTGTCTTCTGGCTGGCACGGTCCTTCCTCCTTAGGTGACAAGGGCCACAGTCTCTGCACCATTTTTCTACAGCTCCTCTCATGCCGACCCAAAAGAATCTTCCTCTTAGTAGGAACTCCAGTTTCTTCCAACCGAAGTGTCCCGCTCTGTCATGGTAAGCCCCCAGGACCATAGCTGCATCCCGCCTTGGGACCACGACTTGCCAGGTCAGCTCGTGCGTCCGGTGGTTGACAATCCTTCTGCACAACTTGCCTTCGTAGAGGAACAGCTTGCTCTTCTCCTTCCATAGCTGCTTGGCTTCCTCTGGGGCATCTGGATCTAGGCGGGCGTCTTCCCGGGTCAGCAGATCTTTCACCAGGCTTACTGCAGGGTCACTATCTTGGGTCGCGGCCCAGCTGTGGTGAGGTAGGGGATTCATCATCACAGTTGTTAGATCCTCCTCCTTCACGCGGTGAGAGTGTTGAGCGGATCCATACCGGTGAAACGCGGGGAGTTCTACCTCCTCCAGCTCTTCTGGGTCTTCGTCACCTTCAGGTAAGTGAGGCATCCTTGATAGGGCGTCAGCGTTGGCATTGGTTTTGCCGGCCCGGTACTTGATCACGAAGTCATAGTTGGAGAGACGGGCCATCCACCGCTGTTCCAGGGCACCCAGTCTTGCATTGTCCAGGTGTGTCAACGGGTTGTTGTCCGTGTACACGGTGAACTTTGCGGAGGCCAGGTAATGCTTGAAGCGTTCCGTCACGGCCCACACCACCGCCAAGAATTCTAGCTTGAAGGAGCTGTAATTCTCCGGGTTCCTCTCGGTGGGCCTCAGCTTCCGGCTGGCGTATGCGATCACCCGTTCTCTGCCCTGTTGGTTTTGGGACAGTACGGCTCCCAGTCCCACATTACTGGCATCTGTGTGGAGAATGAAAGGCTGGCCATAATCAAGGTAGGCCAGGATCTCGTCCCCTGTGAGGGCCATCTTCAACTGGCGGAAGGACTCCTCTTCTGGTTTATCCCACTTGAAGGGTGGCTTTTGACTCCTGGACTTAGACTGTCCGATCAGGAGGTCCTGCATAGGAGCTGCCATCTTAGTGAACCCGGGGATGAACCTTCGGTAGTAGCCTACCAATCCGAGAAACTGTCTCACCTCTTTGATGTTCGAGGGGCTTGGCCAGCTCTTGATTGCCGTGACCTTGTCAGGGTCGGGGGCCACTCCTTCCGCGCTTACCACGTGCCCTAGGTAGAATCATAGAATCATAGAATGGTAGAGTTGGAAGGGACCTCCTGGGTCATCTGGTCCAACCCCCTGCTCAAAGCAGGATTCACTAAATCATCTCAGACAGATGTCTGTCCAGCCTCTGTTTGAAGACGTCCATTGAAGGGGAACTCACCACCTCTCGTGGCAGCCTGTTCCACTCATTAATCACCCTAACTGTCAAAAAGTTTTTTCTAATATCTAATCTGTGTCTCCTCCCATTTAGTTTCATCCCTTTGCTTCTAGTCTTTCCTTGTGCAAATGAGAATAAAGATGATCCTTCTACAATGTGACAGCCCTTGACATATTTGTAGACAGCTATTAAGTCTCCTCTCAGTCTTCTTTTTTGCAAGCTAAACATTCCCAAATCCTGCAACCGTTCCTCATAGGACATGGTTTGCAGACCAGTCACCATTCTGGTCGCTCTTCTCTGAACTTGCTCCAGTTTGTCTATGTCTTTTTTATAATGTGGTGCCCAAAACTGTACACAGTATTCCAGATGAGGTCTGACCAAAGAGGAGTAAAGACCAATAATGACTTCACGTGATCTAGACTGTATGCTTCTGTTAATACATCCCAGAATTGTATTTGCCTTTTTTGCTGCTGCATCACACTGTTGACTCATGTTCAGTCTATGATCTATTAGTATACCTAAGTCTTTTTCACATGTACTGTTGCTTAGCTCTATTCCTCCCATTCTGTATATGCTTTTTTCATTTTTATTGCCCAGATGTAGTACTTTGCATTTTTCCCTGTTAAAAACCATTCTGTTGGTTGCTGCCCACTGCTCCAGTTTATTTAGGTCTTTTTGAATCCTCTCTCTCTCTTCTCTAGTATTAGCTATCCCTCCTAGCTTTGTGTCATCAGCAAATTTAATCAGTTTACCCTCAATTCCTTCATCTAAATCATTGATAAAGATGTTGAACAATACAGGTCCCAGGACGGAGCCCTGTGGTACCCCACTTGAGACATTCATCCAGCTGGATGTGAAGCCATTTACGATCACCCTTTGAGTCCGATCACTAAGCCAGTTATGAATCCACCTAACAGTTGCCTGGTCCATTGCATACTTGGTCATTTTTTCAATAAGGATGGTGTGAGATACTTTGTCAAATGCTTTGCTGAAGTCAAGATATACTATATCTACAGCATTTCCCTGATCCACCCAGTCAGTGATTCTGTCATAGAAGGAAATTAAGTTAGTCTGACATGACTTGTTAGTTATAAACCCATGCTGACTCTGGTTAATCACTTCATTCTTATCCAGGTACTTACATACATGTTGTTTAATAATTTGTTCAAAGATCTTTCCTGGTATAGAAGTCAGACTCACCGGCCTATAGTTCCCTGGGTCCACCTTCTTCCCCTTTTTGAAGATAGGAACAACATTTGCTCTTCTCCAGTCTTCTGGGACTTCTCCTGTTCTCCAAGAATTTTCAAAGATTATGGAGAGTGGTTCTAAAATTTCTTCTACGATCTCCTTCAGTACTCTGGGGTGTAATTCATCTGGACCTGGAGACTTGAACTCATTTATGTTAGCTAAATATTCCCTCACAATCTTTCTGTTTACAGATAACTTGGATTCTTCTATTCCTTTAAAAGGACAGTGAAGATCAGTTGATGTTACATTTTCTTTCTGAGAGAAAACAGATGCAAAATAGGAATTAAAAAGTTTGGCCTTCTCAACATCCTCTCTTACCATTTCTCCATTTTCATCCTGTAAAAATCCTATAGCATCTTTGACTTTTCTTTTACTTTTGACATACCCCCAAAATCCTTTTTTATTGCTTTTGACATCTCTTGCAAGCCTTAATTCATTGTCAGCTTTAGCTAACCTGATACATGCCCTGCAGGATCTGCAGACTGCATTATAATCTTCTTTAGATATGCCTCCCTCTTTCCATTTAATAAACATTTCTTTCTTTCTTTTTAGCATGTGTTTAAGTTCTGTGTTCATCCATCCTGGTTTCCTTAAATGCTTCCCATTCTTCCTACTTTTCGGGATTGTTAACGATTGTGCTTTGAGAATCTCATTTTTAAAAATTTCCCATCCTTCCTGGACATTTTTGTCCTTAAGGACATCCAGCCATTGGATCCCTCCTATTCTCTTTCTGAGTCTCTTAAAATCTGCCTTTCTAAAATCTAACCTTGAAGTTTGAGTCTTCACATGTCTTCCTCCTCTAGTTATCCAAAATTCTATAATAGCATGATCGCTGCCTCCTAGGGTCCCAGCCACTTTTACCTCCTCAACCATTTCCTCCCTGTTTATAAGGATTAGATCCAAAGTAGCAGATCCCCTTGTTTTCTCCCCTACCTTTTGGAAGATAAAGTTGTCAGCAAGAGAGGATAAGAATTTGCTTGACCTGTTAGTTTTACTTGAGAGAGATTCCCAACAAATGTCTGGATAGTTGAAATCTCCCATGACCACTACGTCATATTTTTTTGAGAACTTGGTCATTTGATACATAAAGAGTTCATCCATATCTTCAGCTTGCCCAGGTGGCCTGTAGTAAATGCCTACAATGGTGTCCTTTCCGTTGTTCTCTCCTTGTATTCTTACCCAAACAGTTTCCACAGAACTCCCAGTCTCTGAAGCTTCAATCTCTGTGCAGATATACGCTTTTCTAACATACAATGCGACACCTCCTCCTCGTTTATCAAGTCTGTTTCTTGCAAATAAGTTGTATCCTTTTAGCCTTTTATTCCAATCATGTGTATCGTCCCACCAAGTTTCAGTGATTCCAATGACATCATATTTCTTTTCCTGCGTTAGTAGTTCTAATTCTCAAACATTTTAGTTTGTGATTGGTTTCTCTTCCTCCCATATTTTTATTATTTAGATTTTTTTGTCTTTGTTCTTCTTTTCCACTTCCAGTAGCAGAGATCTCAATAGTATTTGTCAGCTGTATGGCTTTTTCTGGCCTTTTGCTTCCCTTCCCACATTGTTCTAGTTTAAAGCTCTCCTGATGAGTGTAGCAAGGCAATTTCCAAATACATGTTTTCCAGTCTTCGTAAGGTGCACCCCATCTCTAGCAAGTAGTCCATCGTATAGGTAATTCATTTCGTGATCCAGAAATCCAAATCCTTGTTGACGGCACCATCGACGTAGCCAGTTGTTCACCTGTAGAATCTTATTCCACCTCATTGTTCCATGGCCATCCACTGGGAGGATGGATGAGAAGACCACCTGCGCTCCCAATTCTTTCACTTTCTTGCCCAAGTCTTCAAAGTCACTGCAGATGGTTTCCAGGTCCTTTCTTGCGGTGTCATTTGTCCCCACATGTATTAGCAGGAATGGGTAGTGATCTGTAGGTCTGAAGAGTCTTGATATCCTGTCAGACACATCTTTAATTTTTGCTCCTGGAAGACAGCACATTTCTCTTGAGGTTATGTCTGGTCTGCAGATAGCAGCCTCTGTTCCTCTTAACAGGGAATCCCCCATGACCACCACTCTCCGTTTTTTCTTCACAACATTCTTCTTTCTCCATCCAGGAGGATTCTGAGGGCTTACAAGGTTATTCATTGCTGGCAAAGTCTTATCTTGCTGTATTTCTTCATGGTTCTCCTGCGAGAGAGCCTGGTACTGGTTCCTGAGCAGTATAGGTGCTGACTGCCTCTCTATCCTCCTGCTTCTCTGGGTCACATGCTTCCATTCCTCTGTTTCCTCAGGTGCAGTTCGAATTTCTTCTCTTTCTAAATCATGAAGAGATAATTCTGCTCTGTCTAAGAACTCTTCACCTTCCTTAATGATTTTCAAGGTAGTTAACCTCTCTTCTAGATTTTGCAACTTTTCCTCCAACAGGGACACAAGCTTGCATTTCTGGCATGTGAAGTTTGGCTTTTCCACTGGCAAGTCTGTGAACATGTAGCAGGATATGCAGCTCACCAAATGGCTCCTGGACTCTTCCATGTTCTTATTGTTAATGTTCTGAAAACTGGACCTTTGGTTTCAGCAGGTGACACTTCGATGGTTTCACCTTCAGGCCATAGCCTGCCAGGGCTTCGAACACCTCAGCCAGGTGTTTGAGATGGTCCTCGTAGGTCTTTGAATAGACGATCACGTCGTCCAGGTAAAGGAGGACCGTCTCGAAGTTTCGGTGCCCTAGACAGCATTCCATCAGCCGCTGGAAGGTCCCTGGTGCGTTGCAGAGCCCGAAAGGCATACAGTTGAACTCGCTCAGTCCCATCGGGGTGGTGAAGGCGGTCTTCTCCTTGTCAGCCTCTGCCACAGGAACCTGCCAGTACCCGCTAGTAAGGTCCAAAGTAGAAAAGAAGTTAGCTTATTTTAGTGCGGCTAAAGACTCCTCTATTCTAGGCAGCGGATATGCGTCTTTGTGGGTGATACGGTTGATTTGTCTATAGTCCACGCACATTCTCATGGTGCCGTCTTTCTTTTTGACCAGAACCAAGGGGGCTGCCCAGGGGCTACAGCTGTCTCTAATGACCCCAGCTTCTTTCATCTCTCTTAGCATGCCCCTTGCGTTCTGGTAGTGTGCAGGGGGTACAGGTCTGTGTCTTTCTTTTATCGGTGGGTGGCTCCCTGTGGGGATGTGGTGTTCTATCCCTTTTACTCTGCCGAAGTCTAGCGGGTGCTTACTAAAGACTCTCTCGTACTCCTGTACCACCCGGTAGACTCCTTGTTTTTGGTGCAGGGGAGTGGAGTCAGCACCCACATGGAGTTTCTGGCACCAGTCCTCCTATTGTTTCTGGGAGCCATTACCCTCCGCCTGTGGAGATGGAGGCAAGGGTTTCCACGGCCCTGATAGCTTGGTGTTCGACAACAAACAGTTTGGCGAGTGTAGCGTACCTGGGTAAGTGTACTTCCCTCTCCCCAATGTTGAGGATGCGGACGGGCACCCTCCCATGACGGACATCAACCACCCCCCGGGCTGTCAAAATGGTGGGCCTGCTGTCCGAGTACACGGGTTCTACCATGGCTTGGTAGTCTCTACCTCTCAACCCGATTGCAGTCCGACACCAGATCATCATTTCACTTTTGGGAGGCATGGAAATGGGGAATGGGTCACTCAGTCTTACGCTACCGATCTCACCACCAGACAGTTCTACCTGCTGCCGTCTCATCAGGGCTTTTATCTCCTTGTTGAGGACTCTCTGTTGGCTGGAACTAGCATTCACCGCCACCTGTTGTAAGATTACAATTACCTCTGAAAGACAATTTTCAATTATGTTAGTACCCACAGTTATTTTAGGGTGACTTTCATGACGGTCAATGTCCACAATAATCACTCCCTGTGCCGGCAGTTCAACTTTACCAATTTTAATGGTCATCTCCTTGAACCCCATCTGCGGCACGGGTAAGCCATTACTGGCGATGATGCTCAAGTTACTGTCTGGATACCGTGTGATATCAGCATCAGTCCAATACTGCTTAAAAAGTACATAAGGGATTGTGGTTACTTGCGACCCAGTATCCAGCAAGGCGCTCATGGGGATACCGTCCAGCACCACGGGTAAAACCGGGCGCCCCCCAACGTACTTATCACGCCAATTATAAGGGCCTGGTGATCTTATGCCTGGGGGTTGGCCCTCTGCACCAGGTTGGACCCGTTTAAATTACAGTACTTGGAAAGGTGTCCGGGCTGGTTGCATCGGCGGCAAATGGGTTGTCCATCCTCTGCGTAGCGGTCTGTGGGCCTCCCTCGGAACGACGGGATCCTCCTCTGTCGACGCCACGGGACATCCTCCGGACTTGAAGCCAGCTTGATGGGTCTTGACGGGTCCACTTGTAACGCCTGGACGGTCCTGGTCAACGCCGCGACGCTCCTGGTCAGCTCCTGGACTTGGTGGTGCAGGCCTTTCGACGGGGCTTGGTTCAGGGCCTGTGCATCATCCTCCACGGAGTCCATAGAGGAGGGCGCCGCCTCCTGGTGGTAGGTGATAGCAGGGCGCCGGGGGTTTATAGCGCCACTGGTTGCAGATTCACGGAGCACCCTTATGGCCCTGTCCTTAAATTGGGCAAAGGTCAGGTCGGGGTTCTGAAAGAACATGAGGCGCAGTTGGGCCCTGTGGGCACTAGACAGCAGACCTTCTATGAATTGTTCTGTTAGTAGCTTATCCGTTTCCTGCACACTGCCAGGGTCAGTTTGTTGAATAGCCCTCAAGGCTTCCTGCAGATTTAGGGCATAGTCTCTGATGCTGTCCTGTGCCCGCTGCTTACATCCATAGAACCTCATTTTAATCTCAGCGGAGGTACGTGTGTCAAAGGTACCCCGCAGCCGGGCCAGAATACCCTTCACAGTCCTTTTCTCCTCAGTGGGCCATGATTTTACCTCCCTTTGGGCTGCGCCAGTTAACTGCCCTGCTAGTATGCTGACCTTCTGTTCCTCTGTCAGGGGGTAAACCTGGAACAAACTGTACAGCCTTTCCTTAAAGTCAGTTAGGGCATGGGGCTCCCCTGAGTACTTGGGCAGCCAGGCCGCTCCAGGGATGTAGGGCAGGGAAAAGGGCATCACCGCTGCTGCAGCTGTGTTGGTGGTAGTGGGGGCCTCTGTGTCCGACATCTTCCTCCACCCTAGTCAAGCGTGGCCTACCTTCCGACGATCCTCTTCTGTAGGCCGCGGCTCCGCTGCTGCTGCTATGGACGAGGACCTGGCGTCGCGTCCTGATGACGTCAGCGTCGCTCTCTCTCCCTTCCAGGACCTTGCGCAGCATCGGTGCATGGGGCGGAGCTTCGGATCTCGCGCGGTTTTGACGTCCACGACCCTCTTCTTCCCGGGCGGCGTCCTGAAGATGGCGTCCGATGGCGGGAAGCAGCTGCGGATGGCGGGAAGACGGCAGAAGACGGCGGGAAACGGTCCAAGATGGCGTCTGATGGCGGGAATCGGCTCCTGATGGCGGGAAACGACTCCGGACGGCGGGAAACTTCGCCACAGGTAAGTTACAAAAGTCTTTTTCAGGCACGCAGTACCCGGTGGTTGCGGGCACGAAATCCTGCCGACTACGCCAAAGCTGACTCGCCCCCTGGGCCGTGGGGCACTTGGATCCGGGCAGTAGGGGAACGATGGGAGTAGTAGTGGCAACCCGGTTCCGTGGCTCAGGGTGGTTAGGCCAGTGGTAGTCCGTTATGCGCTGATGATTATGTCCGACTACGCCACCCGTGGATTGCGGTTATTAGGAACCGCCGCTGCATGCAGACCGCTGGGGCTGATGAGGTGTGCAGCTAGGGTAGTGTGACTCCCCACGGGAAGAGTGCGGCCCCAGGGCAGTATAATGGATGGTGGGAGTGATGGTAGTGAGAGTCCCAGTGCTGATAGTGTTGGAGGAGCAAGGAGCACACAGACAACAGGTTGCAATCCAGGGTCTTTACTGAAACAGGTAAACTGACCCATAAACAGTCCCAGCTAGGAGGGGACCTGGATGTCTGAGAGCAACGGGGAAATTGGCCCTGGTCAGGGTGAGGGTGTAGGCCTACCGTGCTTTCTGCGCTCCTTCTGGCTATCTCCTCCTGATAGGGTAACAGCCCACGTTTCCGAGCTTTCCGTGTTTTTTCGCCTGTATGGCCTGCGACGTGGGTTCCTTTCTGCTCCCAGCCTTGTACGGCTTTACTGGTCCCTTCGGTTGTGGCAGGGCCTCCAGGCTTCTTAGGCCAAGGAATGTACAGTCCCTTGCGGACTGGTTCTCTGCTGGGGGATGTGGAATCCTTCCAGCCTCAGACACCAAAGTCTGGTAAAATTAAGTCTTTTCTCTGCCAAGACAGGCTCTCTTCGCCTCTTGTCTCTGGCTTGTGGCTCTTCTCCTGCCACACTTCCTCTTAGGTGCAGTGCAACTGTCTGTCCCTGCTCTGCTGAGACACGTCTCAGTCCTGAGACAGGTCATCTGGGTTCTCCCTAACCCTGCCCCCAGCACCAGCTTTTATAGGGGCAGCCTGCTCCCCCTACTGGCCTGAGACAGGAGGCATTGCATGCTAATGTTCCCCTGACTAGAGAACCTCCCCCTTGCTCTCAGACACAGCTTTAATTACACTTGTGGCATCCAGGCCAGGGTGACACATATGCTGCTCCCCCCATTCCATGTATGGATGCTGTTTCCCCCATTCCATGTATATATACTGTTTCCCCCCCCATTTCATGTATATATATATATATATATATATATATATAATTACATCAACTTCTGTATGGACATTGTAGTACCTGTTCAAGAGATTCGGTGTTATGCAAACAATAAGCCATGGATTACAAAAGAGTTGAAACATTTACTAAACATGAAAAAACTGGCTTTTAAAAGGAAGGACAAGGACGCATTGAAAATTATACAGCGAGACCTAAAGGGGAAAATTAAGATTGCCCGTGAGGCATTCAGAGTTAAATTAGAAAATCAATTTGCACAAAAAAGCTCCAGAGAGGTGTGGGCTGGAATGAAGCTAGTGACTGGGTTTAAGGCAAGGTCGGAGCAGGGGGGTGGTGGACTTAGAATGGCTAATGAAATGAATGAGTTCTTCAATAGATTCAGCAATAAAGGTGCGGTAGCAGCAGGGAAGGGGGAGGAGGCCGGGGAACAACTAGCTAAATTAACAGGGGGTGAAATAGATCATTTCTCGGTCTCCAAAAATGACGTGAGGGACCAGTTTAGTAAGCTGGCCATTGGCAAAGCAGCAGGGCCTGACGGTCTCAGTCCACGTGTCCTCAGAGTGTGTGCAAATGAGTTGTGTACTGTCTTCCAGCATCTCTTTAACCAGAGCTTACAATCAAAGAGAGTACCAGTGCTATGGAAGACTTCCTGCCTGGTGCCGGTTCCCAAGACTACCTTCCCGGCTTCCCCGGGGGACTATAGACCGGTGGCCTTAACATCGCATGCGATGAAGTCCTTGGAGAGAATAGTACTTGCTCACTTGTGTCCGAGGGTGATGGCGCATACTGATGCTCTTCAGTTTGCGTACCGGCAGGGACTGGGGGTGGACGATGCTGTAGCGTCTCTGCTACAAACAGTACATTCCTTTTTGGACAATGATGGAACCACAGTGCGTGCTTTGTTCTTTGATTTCTCTAGTGCGTTCAACACATTACAGCCACTCTTACTGCTTGGAAAGTTGATTAAAATGGCGGTGGATGAGGGACTTGTGAATTGGATAATTGACTACCTGTCGGATAGGCCACAGTTTGTTAGGTGGGGGACGGCTACATCAGATAGTGTACTGAGCAGTGTCGGAGCCCCGCAGGGAACAGTGCTGTCGCCATTCCTCTTTACATTGTACACAGCTGACTTTCAGTATAAATCAGACCGTTGTCACCTCCAGAAGTACTCGGATGACTCTGTGATAGTTGGCGGTATTGGGAAGGACCAGGATGAAGAGGAATATAGAAGGGTGGTTGCGGACTTTGTAGTATGGTGCCAGGCTAACCATCTAGAACTAAATGTTAAGAAAAACAGGGAGTTGGTGATGAGCTATGGAAGGTGCAAGAAGGTATGCCTACCTGTTACCATTGACGGTCAGGATGTGGAGATGGTGGACAGTTTCAAATATTTGGGGGTTTACCTGGATAGCAAGCTAGACTGGAAGTGCCACATGGAGAAGGTCTACAAGAAGGGGATGAGTAGATTGTACTTCCTAAGGAAGTTAAGGTCTTTTAATGTGTGTGGCAAAATGCTTGAGGTGTTCTACCAATCCATTGTGGCTAGTGCCACCTTTGCGGCAATAATTTGCTGGGGTAACAGTGTGCGTGTTGCTGACGCCAACAAGCTCAACAAACTTATAAAGAAGGCTAGCGCGACGGTGGGCCTACAGCTTGGGACTTTTGAAGAGGTGGTAGAGGATAGGATTAAGAAGAAGTGCAGAGCTATAATGGGCAACAACACACACCCGCTTTATGAACTGTTTGCGAAACAGAAGAGCACATTCAGCAATCGCCTAATACAACTAAGGTGTAAAAAGGAAAAATACAGGAGATCGTTTGTTCCAACAGCTATGGGGGTGTTTAACAAATGTCTGAAAAGCAATGTCTAAAGCATTCCAAATGTTATGTTATCATATGTGTCATGTTCGAGATCTGTGTTCTGCTGCTGTGATACCGCAATTTCCTCCGGGATAAATAAAGTATATCTTATCTTATCTTATCTTATATGCTGTTCCCCCCTATTCCATGTATATATGCACCCCCATTCCATGTATATATGTTGTTTCCCCCCATTCCATGTATCTATGCTGTTTCCCCCCATTCCATGTATATATGCTGTCCCCCCATTCCATGTATTTATGCTGTTCCCCCCATTCCATGTATATATGCTGTTCCCCCCATTCCATGTTTATATGCTGTTCCCCCATTCCATGTATATATGCTGTTTCCCCCCATTCCACGTATATATGCTGCCCCCCATTCCATGTATATATGCTCTATCCCCCATTCCATGTATATATGCTTCCTCCCCATTCCATGTATATATGCTGTTCCCCCCCATTCCATGTATCTATGCTCTTCCCCCCCCATTCCATGTATATTCGCTGTTCTCCCCCATTCCATGTATATATGCTGTTCCCCCCCATTCCAAGTATATATGCTGTTTCCCCCCTTCCATGTATATATGCTGTTTCCCCCATTCCATGTATATATGCTGTTTCCCCCATTCCATGTACTGTATATATGCTATGCCCCCCATTCCATATATATATGCTGTTTCCCCCCCATTCCACGTATATATGCTGTTTCCCCCCCCATTCCATGTATATATGCTGTTCCCCCCCATTCCATGTATATATGCTGTCCCCCCATTCCATGTATTTATGCTGTTTCCCCCCCATTCCATGTATATATGCTGTTTCCCCCCCATTCCATGTATATATGCTGTTCCTCCCCATTCCATGTATATATGCTGTTTCCCCCCCATTCCATGTATATATGCTGTTTCCCCCATTCCATGTATATATGCTGTTTCCCCCCATTCCATGTATATATGCTGTCCCCCCATTCCATGTATATATGCTGTTTCCCCCCCCATTCCATGTATATATGCTGTTTCCCCCCCATTCCATGTATATATGCTGTTTCCCCCCCATTCCATGTATATATGCTGCCCCCCATTCCATGTATATATGCTGCCCCCCATTCCATGTATATATGCTGTTCCCCCCATTCCATGTATATATGCTGTCCCCCCCATTCCATGTATTTATGCTGTTTCCCCCCCATTCCATGTATATATGCTGTCCCCCCCATTCCATGTATTTATGCTGCTTCCCCCCCATTCCATGTATATATGCTGTTTCCCCCCCATTCCATGTATATATGCTGGCCCCCCATTCCATGTATATATGCTGTTCCCCCCATTCCATGTATATATGCTGTTCCCCACCATTCCATGTATATATTCTGTCCCCCCCCCATCCTGCTGGCACCGCTGCTCATCACATATAAAAAGACAAAAAAAAACATAATAAACACTCTTACTCACCTTCTTTCCTCTCCCGCGCCGCATCCTCTCCTGTAGCCAGCAGCTGACTCCAGCGTCCTAGCGACGGGGCACATGATGTCACTGCCATGCGTCCGGTTGCCTGTACGCTGATGTCAGCCAGCTAGTCAGCTGATTGGCCAGCAGCGTGTATTACGGCGCACGGGCCTGGCAACTCTTGCGCTGCAATACACTTCAGCTAGATGTGCGTCCGAGAACGCACATCTAGCTGAAGTAGGGACTGGCGTCGGCGGGCTCCGAGTACTCAGCTGCCGGGCATGGTCCGGGAGCGCTAGTGCTGCTGCGATGGTGGGAGGGCTCTGCGTGCCCCCTCTGGCACGCGTGCCATAGGTTCGCCAGCACTGGTCTAATCTAATGAGCACATTGCAAAGAACATATTACAAGTATTGAATCCCCTCTGCTGGATCCAACCTTGTAGATCGTTTGCCATATATGAGAGCAGAACTATAATCCACCTCTGCACCGACGGTATATGTGAAGATATTGGTTTATAATGAACAATCAATGGTGCAAGTAATGTATACCATAACTATAAGTGACAAGTAATGGTTGGCAGAGGACGGGGCACAGGTTTATCATAAGGGATATACATCTTTGCATTCTGCTGGAAGTTTTGGGTTATGTTAAGTAGATGAAGAATAAAATGTGATCTTTAGTCTTTTGCTGCATTTTGGTGCAACTTTGACACAATTTACAACAGAAGTGCAACAATCTCACAGCAATACAAGTCAATGGAGCCAAGCAAGACAGCATTGTCTAATATCTATAAACTGCTAAACACATAGAAAGGTTAAAGCGGTCACTTTGTGGTTATAAGTGATCACCAACATTAAACAGGGTTGTTCAGAATTATAGTCATGGCCGTCTTCTTTCAAAAACCGCCCCACACCTGCCTACAGGTTGTTTCTGGTAATGCAGCCAGGCTCCATTGAAGTCAGAGGGGCTGCATTTCAATTCCACATACAACGTGTAGACCGATGTGGCGCTGTTTGGGAAAAAAAGCAGCTACTGTATATTTTTGTGCTCCTGGAAAGCCCCTTTTTAGCTTGTTTAGAGGGTATTTTACTGTTTGAACGCTCAACAATTTTCAATATTTGTAGGGAAACCGACATCATATGTTTAATATCTCATGTGAAACGCAACATTACATGGTGTTCATTGAAACTGATGGAGTTTGTGTGTAATGCCCGGATGTATCAGGTCCTTTAGAGCTAGAAACGCTCTTTATAGGCACTCTCTTCCTCTGGCTAATACAGTGGCATCCTATGGGTTGCCTGGGGCAAGGCAAGAATTTTGAGCCCCTTAACCTGTGGAGCATTAGCATTCCCCGAGTCCCTTCCACCAGTCCAGAGGCCATGGCCGGTACATGATGGGGTTGGGTTTCCAGTTCAGATCCACTCTACTCTTGCAGTTTCTTGCACCTCATACACCAGATATCTTATTTCTGTTCCTCCTTCAGGTGTTCTTGGCCTCTGAGAAAGTCAGTGGGTGTCACCTGGCAATTAAGATGTTAAAGAAGAGACGACTATTAAAGGAAAGGAGGTCGACAGCGGCAATTAAAGAAAAACTGTTGTTGTAGATTGCAGAGCAGAGCCCCTTCCTTTGCGCCTCGTATGCCACGTTGCAGACATCGGTAAGAGCTTGCGCTTCTATCATTGACTCCTTTTACCTCTTAGCCCGTTTATATATAATCAGCACAATTCTAGTATAGTGCTATATAATGTAATATTATGTGAAGAATATCACCTGCCCAATATCTGCAAAAGGGGCTTGTAGACATGGGCATCAAATGGGGGTTTCTGGGTGTAAAATAAATACTTCTTTCTGTATTTTTTTTCTCTATCGAGGACTTCTCAAAGTATCAATATCACGATATTCTTATATAAAAATGTATTGATTTATTCTTGGATTGTCCATTAAAAAGAGTTATTGTGATAGTTACATAAAACAATTATATAGTTACAGAGTGATTGTCCATTTGTCCATAATTAGCTTAATAGTTGAGATTCACCCATCTTTTCCTGGGATTCTGGCTGGTAGATTGCGTCTGTCTGTGTCCAGCACGTGTGTCAGGATGACACCATGTCCGTTGGGCCTACATCAGTAGCTGGCTTACACACAGATCCTCGCCCTGTGTCCTGTGGAATGGCAAGAGGCCCCCCTGTCTCTAACATGGGCTTTTATAGGCCGGTCATATGGCACCTGCTCTTCTAATTATGGTGCTGAACCAAAAATACACAAATAGCGCATGTCAGCTAAAAACCCTAACTCGATGGCTGATGCAATCTACAGAATTAAGAATAAAATGAATATCCATAATTAATATTTAACACTGGGACATTTTGTGGGGTCTTAAAATGAGCAGCAAATTTTTGGAAGAAACATAAAATGAAGCATGACAGCTCATATCTTCATATTCAAGGGTGACTACTTTACATATAATCACTGGGAAACTGTCAGCAGGTTTGTCTTCAGTGACAACCACCACAATTCATTCTTTTATGGATCACTATGAATTATATCTTTGATTTAATGTCATCATCTCCTTCTCCCCAGGATCATCTCCTCTATGTGATGGATTACATGGCTGGAGGAGACCTCCATCATCTGATTAAGAACAAAGCCACATTTGACATTGAGACCACCAGGTAAGATTGGCCGGGGGTCTATAGGGTGAGCATAGGGGATTACAAGGGTTACAGAGCTACTCTGCCTCAGTTATACCCTTGTTTGGCCAGGAAGATTGATGACATCCACTGTCATCCACCCGGCACAGGCTGCGGGATAGAACAGATCTGTAGATGTGCAGCAATGAGTCCTCCATATCAGTGCGGATGAGGAACAGGGACAATTGAAATGTTTTTCTCTCTTTTCTATCAGGTTGTACACCGCTGAACTTACCTGTGGTGTCCAGTTCCTCCATTCCAGAGGGATTATACAGCGGTAATGAATTTTATAATATTCTCTTATAATCTTGTAGATTGGTTTTCGCTTGGTGTCATAGTGTGCCAAATGTCATCTGGAAAATATCAGTTTTACAACGGGAACGACAGGATGAGACTGAAAATGTCCATTTCGTGGGATAATCCAAACTATCCTCAAGACCTCAACCCCGAAATAAAGGACATGATTAACAACGTGAGTGGTCATATACTGTATATTGGAAATCAGGAAGCAATGTTGTAACGTGGGGGAAACACAGAGGCGTTACCCCAGGGGCCAAATTCTATGGAAAGCAATATTTCGGGATTAGGATTAGTTAGGGTTTGTTAATATTTAGGGCTAGGATTAGATATAGGCCTAGAAATAGAGCTAGGGTTAGGGTTGGAAGGGATTACGGATAGGATTAGGGTTCTGTCTAGGGTTAGGGTTACAGCTAAGGTATTAAAACATAAAAAATAGACAAAAAAATAAATAAACCAAGAGTAGGGAAAAAGTATTATAACATATCGTAGTGCGGCGGTGTTCACACTGTGCGAAAATAAGGCAGTGACCCAAGGAAAGTTCAACTGAAATGTCTTTATTTGCCAAAACTCACAACTCAAATGCAAATTCTGTCCTCCGGATCGCTCCAGGATATCCACATAGTCCATGTAAACCTGTTGCCATGGGAGACGGCCATGTCGTCAATTAGGGTTCATCAGATACCTTGCTTTCACAGGCCTGTGTTCAGCTTCACACAGGCTGGAATGGAATCTGTGTGTGACATGCAGAAATAGTGCTGTTGCCTCAAAAGCATCCAGCAACTGTAACACAAGCACAGGAGACAGGAAGTGTTGTGCTTCAGAAGCATCCAGTAACTAGAGGGGTTAACACAGTCACAGGAGACAGGGAGTGTTTTAGCAGAGCCCCAGGGGTATTGTGTGGAACTTGTTATTGTAGTCTGGCTGAAGGCAAAGAGGAAGGTGGTGTGTTATCTGGATCTGAGAGAAGGAAACTGAACAGGACTCAGATCAGAAAGAAACACAGGTCAGATAAACTCCCTGAACTAACAGTGCAGAGTATTATCGGGCATGAAGATAAGGACTGGAAGGAATTGTGTTACAGGGATCATCTCCCTCATCAAACCCTCCCCCCTCCATCTCCATGCAGGATAAAGAATGCTGTGTACTATTGAGTCCTTGTGAAGGAATAGCCTGTGGTTGTGTATGCATAGAAGTGTGCTGCTGAGAGATCTAATCTATTCTGAATTATGCTACTGAAGAGACTGTAATGCTGTGCCTTGTGAAAAAACTACTGTATTGTTACTGGAGCCGGTTGCTCAACAAACTCAGACTGTACTGTAAAGAAGATTTGTTGCTGTAATATCTCTGAATTGCACTGGCCGTGCTTCAGATTAAATTCCACAGTTAAACTGTTGAAAAAGACTCTTGTCAGATGTGTCTGGTCAGCAACTGAATCTATTGGGTGCCTGAGAGAAGCTGCAGCCTATGGTCGCCCTGAGTAACGGTTCCCCCAGGATTCCAAAGAATTCATGAATAGAGATGAGCGTTGTTCTACTCGAACTGTTCGCCAATCTCAAATTCGAGCTGTTTTGGGCGGTGTTCGAGCCGTTCGGCGAACACGAACGATTTGAGAAAAATTCGGCTGTTCGAGGTTATGTTCGATAACTGTTCGTGCACCAAAATCATAACTGGATTTTTTTTCAGTAATGATGAAAATTAATGTTAATACGCAGTTTGAGTGTACAGCGGGGTGGGGGGAGGGGCAGGGGATGGATCTCTGCAGGAATAATGAAGATCTCCATTTTTTTTTCTCTTTCCCGCATTTACAGTGGGGAGGTGCAATCTGTCAGCCTATCAGCAGCGCACACACGGAGCGAAGTGCTTTTTTCACACAAGCAAGGGCATGTGTCATTGGCAGTGTATGTCACATGTCCTTGCCCTATAAGACCAAGCCATTTTCCCCGTCGCCACCATTTTCTCACTGCTGCAGCTGCGTGTTAGACGGCACCGCTGTTGCTGTGTGCGCTATACCTTGTTAATTTCAAGCCAATTTTCGCACAAATCTACAGATAGCTTGGGAGTAGGGAATAGTTGTGATTGCAGTCCTTTTAAGGACTAGGTTACAGCATTTCCTACGACTTTTATCAGGCAGGTCTGTGCTCTTAAATAGATAGATTGTGGGAGTAAAGACTAATTGTAATTGCAGTCCTTTTCAGGACTAGGTTACATCAGTTCCCATCAGTTTTTGCCAGGCAGGTCTGTGCCAGTGCTGTGCAAGTTTTTTTCACAGCATTTGGCTGAATCTAGCAAAGCTAATCCTTTTTGGCCTATTGCAGAGTGTGTTAGTCAGTGGAGTAGCCTATCTGTGTTGCAAGATATACCACCTGTGTATAGAATACCAATTTTTTTACTGCACCTAGTGAAGTAAAATCTTTTGGGCATAGCATCATTCTATTAGTCCATCTATACTGACCTCCATCAGGTTGCAAATTGAATATAATTTTTTTCTGCATCTAGCTCTGAAAAAATATTTGGGCTTCTAGCAGTGTGTGGGACTTGTTCTATTAGTCCATCTATACTGACCTCCATCAGGTTGCAAACTGAATATAATTTTTTTCTGCATCTAGCTCTGAAAAAATATTTGGCCTTCTAGCAGTGTGTGGGACTTTCTCTATTAGTCCATCTATACTGACCTCCATCAGGTTGCAAACTGAATATATTTTTTTTCTGCATCTACCTCTGAAAAAATATTGGGCTTCTAGCTGTGTGTAGGACTTGTTCTATTAATCCATCTATACAGACCTCCATCAGGTTGCAAACTGAATAAAATTTTTTTCTGCATCTACCTCTGAAAAAATATTTGGGCTTCTAGCAGTGTGTGGGACTTGTTCTATTAGTCCATCTATACTGACCTCCATCAGGTTGCAAACTGAATATATTTTTTTTCTGCATCTACCTCTGAAAAAATATTGGGCTTCTAGCTGTGTGTGGGACTTGTTCTATTAATCCATCTCTACAGACCTCCATCAAGTTGCAAACTGAATTTAATTTTTTTCTGCATCTACCTCTGAAAAAATATTTGGGCTTCTAGCTGTGTGTGGGACTTGTTCTATTAGTCCATCTATACTGACCTCCATCAGGTTGCAAACTGAAAATAATTTTTTGTTTGCATCTAGCTCTGAAAAAATATTTGGCCTTCTAGCAGTGTGTGGGACTTTCTCTATTAGTCCATCTATACTGACCTCCATCAGGTTGCAAATTAAAAATAATTTTTATCTGCATCTACCTCTGAAAAAATATTTGGGCTTCTAGCTGTGTGTGGGACTTGTTCTATTAGTCCATCTATACTGACCTCCATCAGGTTGCAAACTGAATATAATTTTTTTCTGCATCTAGCTCTGAAAAAATATTTGGCCTTCTAGCAGTGTGTGGGACTTTCTCTATTAGTCCATCTATACTGACCTCCATCAGGTTGCAAATTAAAAATAATTTTTATCTGCATCCAGCTCTGAAAAAATATTTGGCCTTCTAGCAGTGTGTGGGACTTTCTCTATTAGTCCATCTATACTGACCTCCATCAGGTTGCAAATTAAAAATATTTTTTTTGTCTGCATCTAGCTCTGAAAAAATATTTGGCCTTCTAGCAGTGTGTGGGACTTTCTGTATTAGTCCATCTATACTGACCTCCATCAGGTTGCAAACTGAATAAATTTTTTTTCTGCATCTACCTCTGAAAAAATATTGGGCTTCTAGCTGTGTGTGGGACTTGTTATATTAATCCATCTATACAGACTTCCATCAGGTTGCAAACTGAATATAATTTTTTTCTGCATCTACCTCTGAAAAAATATTTGGGCTTCTAGCTGTGTGTGGGACTTGTTCTATTAATCCATCTATACTGACCTCCATCAGGTTGCAAACTGAAAATAATTTTTTGTCTGCATCTAGCTCTGAAAAAATATTTGGCCTTCTAGCAGTGTGTGGGACTTTCTCTATTAGTCCACCTATACTGACCTCCATCAGGTTGCAAATTAAAAATAATTTTTATCTGCATCTACCTCTGAAAAAATATTTGGGCTTCTAGCTGTGTGTGGGACTTGTTCTATTAGTCCATCTATACTGGCCTCCATCAGGTTGCAAACTGAATATATATTTTTTCTGCATCTACCTCTGAAAAAATATTTGGGCTTCTAGCTGTGTGTGGGACTTGTTCTATTAATCCATCTATACAGACCTCCATCAGGTTGCAAACTGAATATAATTTTTTTCTGCATCTACCTCTGAAAAAATATTTGGGCTTCTAGCTGTGTGTGGGACTTGTTCTATTAGTCCATCTATACTGACCTCCATCAGGTTGCAAACTGAAAATAATTTTTTGTCTGCATCTAGCTCTGAAAAAATATTTGGCCTTCTAGCAGTGTGTGGGACTTTTTCTATTAGTCCATCTATACTGACCTCCATCAGGTTGCAAATTAAAAATAATTTTTATCTGCATCCAGCTCTGAAAAAATATTTGGCCTTCTAGCAGTGTGTGGGACTTTCTCTATTAGTCCATCTATACTGACCTCCATCAGGTTGCAAATTAAAAATAATTTTTTGTCTGCATCTAGCTCTGAAAAAATATTTGGCCTTCTAGCAGTGTGTGGGACTTTCTCTATTAGTCCATCTATACTGACCTCCATCAGGTTGCAAACTGAATATATTTTTTTTCTGCATCTGCCTCTGAAAAAATATTTGGGCTTCTAGCTGTGTGTGGGACTTTCTCTATTAGTCCATCTATACTGACCTCCATCAGGTTGCAAATTGAATATAATTTTTTTCTGCATCTAACCCAGCCAATAGTTTTGGCCTAATACCACAGTTTGGCCACTCAGCTCTGCTCGGTTCCCATCCATTGTTTTTTTGTGCAAACAACTCCAGAATTTTGAATTAGTTAACCACCAAAATGAGTGGAAAAAGGCCTGCTGCTGGTGGAAAGGGGAATAGGCGTGTTGGGAAGGGGAAAAAAGGTTGTGTCCGTGGGGTAGGTGTTAAAGCAACAGTAACATCTGCAGAAGAAAGACCATCTTCCAGCCAAACTAAAATATCTACTTCTTTTAGCGGACAATGTGATAAGATCCCTTTCTTACGGCCACGCCAATCGCTACAAATTCCAGATGAGGCACAAAAACAGCAGGTGCTTCAACGGATATCAAGTGCTCCTTTAAGTGGGCTCTCCTCCACATCAACTTCAACATCACAAATACTCCAGTCCTCAAAGGTGTCACCCCAATCGCACTTGCTTCCTCACAGCTCCCAAATCTCCAGCTGCCCGTCTGAGTATGAGGTAGAACAGATGGTTGAGTCTGCAGAGCTGTTTACTCATACTATAGCCTGGGAATCAGAGGTCGACTCCAGGGCTTCTGTGAATCCAGATGAGGAAATGATCTGCACTGATGCCCAGAATCTTTATGAATCGGATCCAGGACCAGACGCAGAAGGTTCTGACCATAATGTAGACCCTCATTCCCAAACTGTAACTCCTGTTGGTGGAGACAATGAGGAAGACGATGATGAGACTCAAATACCTGATTGGAGCGACAACTTTAGTTTTTTGTCAGGGCAGGAACAGGTTGGCTCTGAGGACGACGGGTGTGATAACGCACAGGGTGATGATGATGAGGTTGGAGATCCCACTTACTGTCAACCCACAGTCAGCCAAGAGATGAGGTCAGCAGAGGAGGTGGAGGAAGATGCTAGTGACGATGAGGTCAGGTTGCGCCTTCCTGGACAGAGACGTAGTACTGGAAGCACGTCAACAACTGCATCCTCAAACACAACTCTGCCTCTCACCACAAGTCGTGGTGGCTCTTCAGGTCGCATGGGTGCTAAGCCTTGCATAGCCTGGGCATTTTTTCAGATCGATAAAGATGACCCAACTCGTGTTATCTGTAACATTTGTCAGCAAAAGCTAAGTAGAGGCCAAAAAATACATAGTTTGAGTACTTCATGCATGAACCGGCACATGGACATGAAGCATAAGTTGCAGTGGGAAGCTCAGTGTGCTACAATGCGGCCTAGCTGGCCGGGCCAACCACCGTCTGCCATATCTTGTGCATCCGCGGCCTCTTCATCCTCTGTGACTGGGGGGACAGCAGTCACACCTGTTTTGGGGCACCTGCCACCTCTTTACCCGCAACAGCCAGCGTGATTGGCAGGTCATCATTTTCTTTGGAGGTGGTAACACCAGCTGGTGTTGAGCGCTGTCCGACATCGATAGCACCACCTTTGGATCAAGGCAACCTAACATGTCCGCCTGCATCTTCCTCACAGACCGGCAGTTTGCCGGGGACACCCTTATCAACCCCGTCTAAGCACAATAGCCAGCCCTCGGTCCCTCAGATGTGGACAAGTAAAAGACCATTTCCTCCTAGCCATGAGAAAGCTAAGAGGTTGAATTTCACCATCTGCAAGCTCTTGGCTACAGAAATGCTGCCTTTCCGCCTGGTGGACACAGAGGATTTTCGAGACCTTATGTCCGTCGCAGTGCCCCAGTACCAGATGCCCAGTCGGCACTACTTCTCAAAGAAAGGTGTGCCTGCGCTCCACCAGCATGTCGCACACAACATCACCGCTTCTTTGAGAAACTCTGTGTGTGACAGGGTGCATTTCACCACAGACACTTGGACGAGTAGGCATGGACAGGGGCGTTACATGTCGCTGACTGGGCACTGGGTAACTATGGTGACAGCAGGACAAGGGGCTGCTGTCCAAGTCTTGCCTTCCCCACGAGTTGTGCGTCAATCCTCTTTATGTCAAAGTTCATCCACTGCTTCTGCCTCCTCAACCTCCTCTCGGTCTTCCACCTGCACCCAAAGCCTGTCTGGTCATGCCACAAGCTTTCTAACTGCGCAGAAGGGATCCTGCACACCTCCTTACTATGCTGGCAGTAGGGCTCAACGTCATCAGGCGGTTTTTACTTTGAAATGTCTGGGAAATGTGAGTCACACAGCTGAGGAGTTGTGGTCAGCTCTGGAGAACCAATTTCATGAATGGTTGTCTCCACAGGGAAGGCCGTGTGCGACAATGCTGCAAACCTGGGTGCGGCCCTTCGCCGGGGCAATGTCACACACGTGCCTTGTATGGCTCATGTGTTGAACCTGGTTGTCCAGCAATTTTTAGCCCACTATCCCAGACTAGATGGCCTTCTGCAGAGGGCACGGTCGCTGTGTGCTCACTTCCGCCGTTCGCATCCCGCAGCTCAGCGACTTACATCTCTACAGAAGTCGTTGGGCCTGCCACTTCACCGGCTAAAATGCGATGTGCCTACCCGGTGGAATTCAACTCTGCACATGTTGCAGCGACTGTGGCAGCACCGAAAGCCCTGGTGCAATACGTTCTGACGTATAGCCTGGGCCAACGAGATCCGGAGGTGAGGCAAATCACGCTGGAGGAGTGGTCTCAGATCAGGGACCTATGCACCCTTCTGCACAGTTTTGAAATGGCGACGAAGATGTTTAGTGCTGACGATGCCATTATCAGCATGACTATTCCGGTGATTTACATGCTGGAGCACATGTTAAACAGAATTCGGAGTCAGGTGGTGGCACAAGAGGAGGTGGAGGAAGTAGAGGAGGAGGAGTTGTATGCGGAAGGGCTAACATCTGCAAGGTCCAGACGGTCGGCAGCACCAAGGCGGCAGGCATGTGAGGGTGGGGGAGATGGTTTTACCAGGGCGCATCGTAGCAGCCAAACTAGTGAGGAAGGTGCAGGAGCCCAGGAAGAAGTGGAGGACGAACTGATGGAAGACTCATCAGATGAGGGAGACCTTGATCACATTTCTGTTGTGCGAGGTTGGGGGGAGAGGACAGAGGAAGGAAGCATGATTGTTACCTCGCCACCAACACAACAGGGACTTGGTGCTCCTGGATGCGCAACACACATGAGTGCCTTCTTGCTGCACTACCTGCAACATGACCCTCGAATTGTGAGAATTAGAAATAATCCTGACTACTGGGTTGCCACACTGTTAGATCCCCGGTACAAAAGTAAATTTGCAGAAATTATTCCTGCCATAGAAAGGGATGCACGCATGCAGGAGTATCAGCAGAGACTGTTGCAGAATCTTACATGTGCTTTTCCACAAAACACCAGTGGTGCACGTAGTGAATCTCACAGTTCCAACTTGCCAACCGTGGGACCGTCAAGTGTTCAGCACTCAAACCGTAACAGAACCACAGTATCTGCTGGTAACATCAATTTTGCGGAATCATTTCACCACTTTTTTAGCCCATCCTTTGCAAGGCCACAGGAGACAAGAAGTCTGACACATAGTCAACGCCTAGAGACGATGGTACAGGAGTATCTCCAAGTAAACATTGAAGCCATGACTGTGTCACTGGACCCTTGCTCTTTTTGGGCTTCCAATCTGGATAAATGGCCGGAGCTAGCCACTTACGCCTTGGAGATCTTGTCATGCCCCGCAGCCAGCGTTCTGTCTGAACGAGTGTTCAGCGCTGCTGGTGGTGTGCTGACAGATAAGCGCACGCGGCTCTCCACTGATAATGTAGACAGACTCACGTTCATAAAGATGAACAAATCATGGATCCGAAACGACTTTTCTACCCCTGTGTCATCCTGGGGAGAGTAAAAGCTTGATGATTGGTTAAAATCACCCTACCAACCGTTTTAAGCTTTCAAATTACTAATCATGTTTATCTGTATCTTGATTGGAAAATAATTTGGGCTTTGTAGCAGTGTGCAGCACTGATCCTATTAGCCCATCTATACTAAGCTCCACCAGATTTAAAATTAATAATAATTTTTAGCTGCATCTAGCCCGGAAAATAATTTTGGGGCTCCGAGATGCGCAAGACACATAAGTGCCTTCTTGCTGCACTACCTGCAACATGACCCTCATATTGTCAGAATTCGAAGTAATCATGACTACTGGGTTGCCACACTCTTAGATCCCCCAAACTTTTCGATCAACCTTTTCATTTTAATAAAGACCAAAAAAATGGTCATTTTTGAAATTATAAGCATTAGCAGGTTATTAGAAACTGAAATCAAACAGTTTTCAACTCAAAACTTTATTCTAGGTGATGTTACATTTTCACATAGGACCCCTTGTTCGAAAGGAGCTTCTGAACTCTCTCGTCCATTGAATTTGTCAGGTTTTGGATGGTTTCTGCTTCAATTGTTTTGCATGAGGACAGAATACCCTCCCAGAGCTGTTGCTTAGATGTGAACTGCCTCCCGCCATCATAGACACTCCTTTTGATGATGCTCCAGAGGTTCTGAATGGGGTAGAGGTCAGGGGAGCATGGGGGTCACACCATAAGTTTGTCCCCTTTTATGCCCATATCAGCCAGAGATGCAGATGTTTTATGTGCAGCATGAGATGGTGCATTATCATGCAAAAAAATGATCTTGCTGTGAAATACATGGTTCTTCTTCTTGAACCATGGCAGGAAGTGCTGTTTGAGAAAATCCACATACATTATGGAGTTCATCTTTAGCGCCTTCAGGGATCCTAAAGGGGCCGACAATCTCTCTCCCCATGATTCCAGCCCAAAACATTACTCCACCTCCTCCTTGTTGGCGCTGTAGCCGTGTTTGCGTGGGGTGTCCATCAACCAGCCATCCTCCACTCCATCCATCTGGACCATCGAGCGCTGCACGGCACTCATCCGTGAACAAAACAGTTTTGAAATCAGTCTTCATGTAATGTTTGGCCCACTGGAGCCGTTTGTGCTTGTGTGAAGTGGATAGAGGAGGTCGACAGGATGGCATATGCACAGCTGCAAACCTCTGAAGGACCCTGCATCTTGTTGTTCGGGGGACGTTGGAGGCACCAGCAGCTTCAAAAACTTGTCTGCTGCTATGACAAGGCTTTTTTGCCGCTGCTCTTTTAACCTGACGTAATTGCCTGTAGGAAAGAGTCCTCAATTTGCCCTTATCAGCACGCACACGTGTGTACTGTGAATCAGCTACATACTTCTTGATTGCCAAGACACTTCATCCTGATCATCGCACAATGTTGATTGTAGTCATGCCTTGACCTAAACACTCCACAATTTGTTGCTTCTCAGCAGCCGACACATCCTTTTTCTTTCCCATTTTGGCAGAAAATGTAGGCTGCTTAATAATGTGAGACAGCCTTCTTAAGTAGTCTTGCCTTTCATTGGACACACCTGCCAAACTAATTAGCACAGGTGTCTGCAATTGCTTACAGTGATATAAAGAGCCCTGACACACATCACCATCAATGAGTTTAACTGACAAACAAACAAATTCTTCCCTTATCACTCCTAAACACTTTTTGCATAATAATTTGGAACACAGTGTACATGTGCTTTTCCACAAAACACCAGTGGTTCACGTAGTGAATCTTACAGTTCTAACTTGCCAACCGTGGTCTGTATGGAGTTGTTCAATAAAGGGCCCAAAATTAAGATAACATAGATGGGAGAGGTCTCTATGAATAGGAATTCCTAAGTATTTGATACCCTGTGAGGGCCAGGCAAAGGGAAAGTTGGACTGGATGGAATCCTATATGGATTTGGGGAGGGAGACATCGAGGGCCTCAGACTTCGCTGCATTGATTTTAAAATTTGACCATGTAACAAAGTGATCTATTTCAGCCATAACAGCATGGATGGATATATGTGATTGAGTGATATATACTAGTACATCATCAGCAAATAGAGAGCACTTGTACTCGGTGCCTCCCACCTCAATCCACCTAATATTGGGGTTATGGCGAATTGATGAGAGCAGGTGCTCCGTCACTAGGAGGTATAAGAGAGGGGACAGAGGACATCCCTGCCTTGTCCCATTGGTGATTGTAAAAGGTGATGAAAATGTTCTGATGCACCCCCTGGGCCTTGGGACACCCGGAGCCGGACCCTTTTTGGTGGATGCTGGTGGATGTAGTCTTCGTGGCGGCGACCCGGTTCCGTGGCTCAGGGTGGTCAAACCAGTGGCGGAACTATTTATGTGGTTTTGATGTTTAAATGTCCGACTACGCCACCCGTGGATTGCGGTCAGAGTGAACCGCCGCTGCAGGGCAGACCGCTGAGGCTGGTGTTGTGGGTGCAGCAGAGCGTAGCATAACTCCCCACGGGAGGAGTATAGCCTCAGGGCAATGTATGCGGAGGATGGGGGTGATGGTGCAGGGCAGCAGCAGTAACGACACGGAGTCAGTGATGCAGTCCAGGGCCTTTACTCACAGTTCTTATTATCCAGACCACGTCTGCAGGTAACGGCTGCCCACGTCGTACTGTGCTCACCAGGTGAGGGGCTCAGACAACTCCCAGATAACTTTGGAGCGCTTCACAGGACCCCCTTTGTGTGTCCTTTGTCTGGCCTTTCTTACCAACCCTTCTGTCCGGCTGCCTCGGGCCTCCTCTTGGTAAACTTGGCGCCAGTTTCCCTGACCCTATGTGCTGCCCTCCTAGCGGGTGTAGCGAGGGACTGCGCCACATAAAATGTCACAGCCTCCGGTTTCTAGCTGAGGGTCGTTTCCTGCCTCCACTAGTTTCGGGGACCGGTCTCCTTTGACCTGACCCCTCCATGCAGGTGGATTCGGGCGTGCGGTGGCGACTCGCCCGTCCGCACCCCTGGGATCCCTTCGTTCCTGGAGCCTTCTCCGCTCCTCTTCCTTCCTTCTCCCTCTTCCAGGCCTGGGCCTCTGTTACTAGGCCCGCCTCCGGAGCAGAGCTCATGCAGAGCCCCTGCTCCCTGCCACTTCTGCTCAGACTTCTCTGCACTGAACTAAGATGGTGCCCACCTTTTATACTCCCTTCTCAATGCACCCAGGAACTGCTTCCTCCCTGCTCCTGCACTACAGGGTTCCCCTTCCTCAGTGTTCCCTCCCCCCACTCCAGCCAGGGACAGGGACTGTCGTGCCCATCTCAGGGGCATATTGGTCGCCCTGCCCCACGGCAATGTGGTGTAATGCATGCAGGTGTCGGGTCCTGATCCACACTCCATCCTTACCTGAGAGTGAGATATCACACCTCTGGGTGAGGTGCAATACCTCTGTAGCAACCGAGCCCTCAGGGTGCTACAGTTTCATTTATCTTCAGCCTAGGTGACGTATTGCGATACAGGGCCGTGATTTTGGCTATAAAAGGGTCCCCTAGACCCCTACCCCAAGCTTTTTAAGAGAATCATATATGGCGTGCCAGGAGACTCTATGGAATGCTTTCTCAGCATCCAACGAGAGTATCCAATTACAAATTTTTAACTGCATCTAGCCCAGGAAATACTTTGTGCCTAGTAGCAGTGTCTGCTAGTCAGCGGATTATCCCGGCTGTTAAGCAAGCTACACCACCTGTAGTTTGGACACTTAATTTTTTCAAAGGAAATGCTTCGGGACCACGGGATACTCAGTGAAGAGCATCAGGAGGCACCCCAAGGCATAGGGGCTGGGACTGGCAGTAGGATGCCTTGCGGTGGACAGCCGAACTCGATCCTTATAAAAGCTTTTTAACTGCAGCAGCTTTAGTGGACGCTACTGGAGCTGGAATTACGCGGCTGCTGGCATGAGACTTGCCCTCCAATAGATCCTTGTAAATGGATTTAAAGTGTATTCATTCAAATTAGAGAGACAATTTAAATTAAAAAGCTTAGAGCTGCCTCCACCACAGGGGGGCTCGCTCGACCCACCAGCGGACAGGCACCAGTATTGGGAGAGGGGGGCTGGCTGTCAGGGTTCACCGCGGCTCTGGCACAAACCCGGCGACACGGAGGTGGCACGGGCAGGAGCGGACTGAACGTGTCGGCTTCTCACTTTTTGGATTTTAGAAGGGCATGACATGCCTATATCTGTGTCTCCCCCTCCTTTTACTCCTCCACCTCTTTTCTTTTCTCATGACTATATGTACTTGTCACTTTTCCATGTGTTAGTTGTGTCTTCTGAGCAGTTTGTCAGCTTTTGGACACCTTTGAAGGTGTTTTCTATGTGTTTCTATGTGTTTTTGTTTGCCTGCCATTGGTTTTAACGGTGTTCGAAGGTGTTCGACGAACAGTTCGACGAACAGTTCGGCGAACACACGGGTGTTTGACGAACCGAACCGAACTCGAACACTACGGGGGTGGCTCAACACTATTCATGAAACCCGTTTCGCCCTATCTGAACCTAGCAGCGAGCTTGTAACATGTGGTCATGAGCCACTTGTAAGACCCGGGCTGGAGGGAGTGACCCGCCCCACTGCCACCTGTAGATAATCCCAAAATAAAAGCCCATGCCGGGTTTTCTTAAATCCAATTTAGCCAAATAGTTTGACCAAGTCCAAACTTTACTTTTATTCTGCACTGTAACCACAGCTATTTCTGTGATTGCAATGCACTCCAGCGGATTCAATATGCCTCTATCCTGGGGGATACATACTGTCCCTCGTATGTGATCCCCCTCACAGCCTCACAATATGTACGGTTATTTTTTTATTTGATGTCACATTTCACAGTATCATCATTCCTCTGTATTCCCCATGTGGTTGCAAATTTGCCTTGCATTCCCCGTGTAGGTGGTCACATTACCAGATGTATGTGTAGCACCCCGAGGGTTCGGCCGCTACAGGGGTATTGCACCTCTGCCAGAGGTGTGATATTCCACTCCCGGGTAAGGATGGAGTATGGACCAGGGCTCAGTTAGCTGCATGCATCACACACACCCCATTTCCGGGGGACAGCTCAACGGTGCTCCCATTTATACAGTAATGCAGGCACGACAGACCATGTCCCTGGCTGGAGTGGGGAGGGGGGAAGAAAACCCAGTGATGTAGGAGCAGAAGGGGACGGTTTCTGAGCATAGGTAGGAGCTCATTGGGTGCTGGTCACCTGAGCTCACACTCAGAGGGGAGGTATAAAAGGTGGGCACCATCTTAGGACAGAGGTCAGTCAGTCAAGTCAGTCAGTGAGAGGAGAAGACAGGGAGCGGAGGCTCTGTAGGAGCTCTGCTCAAAGGCAGGCCTAGGGTGAAGGCCGGAGCCTGGGAGGAGAAGGAGAAGTAGGCCTGGAGAAGAGGCTGAGGGAAGGAGGAGAAGAAGGAACAGGAAAGGAGAAGGAGTGACAGAGAAACAGAAGGGCTCAGAAACAAGAAGGCAGAGGGGACCCTAAGGACCAACATGAAATCGGGTGACAGGTCAGGCAAGAAAAGGGTACCAGATCCCAAATTGGTGGAGGTAAATTATCCCTCAGCCAAGAACCGGAGGTCGTGATCATCACTTGGTGCGACCCCCTGCTAAACCTTGCTAGGATGGCACCATATAGGATAGTGGGAAACGGGGCCCACGTTTACCCACATAGATCCGCGGCAGCTGGACAAAAGCTTGGTCACTGGTGGGGCACGAGCCAGAGGAAGGATAGAAGGGAGTCCTGTGCCATACTCCTGAATTGCCTGGGGGTTGACCGAGCCCCTCACCTGGTGGACGCAGCACGGCTTGGGCAGTCACTACCTGTACAGAAGTGGCTTGGAGTATACGAACTGTGAGTAAAAGACCCTGGACTGCAACACGTTGTCTTTGTGCTTTTTACTTCGCCAGCACTAACGGTACTGGGACTCCCTGCACCATCACTCCCACCATCTACACCTCGCTGCCCTGAGGCTACACTCCTCCCGTAGGGAGTCGTACTATTCCCTGCTGCACCCACAACACCAGCCTCAGCGGTCTGCACTGCAGCTGCGGTTAGCTCTGACCGCTATCCACGGGTGGCGCAGTCGGACATTGCAAAGCACATAGTAGACTACCACTGGTCTGACCACCCTGAGCCACGGACCGGGTTGCCACTACTACCCCCATCATTACATTGAAGCCCGGTTCCGAGTGCCCCAAGGCCCAGGGGGCGAGTCAGCTTTGGCGTAGTCGGCAGGATCGTGACCAACCCGCCACAAACGGGTATTGCGCGCCTGAAAAGAGACTGTTTCACTGTATTAAAAATGGCGCCCGCCCCAGAAGAACGGACGCCATAATGTGCGCGCCAAAAGACAACAGGAAGCCACCTCCCATCGTGGGCCAGGTCCCAGAATGGCGCCAAAGAAGGAGCCCACCCCCAACAGCCATGAGTGCGGCTGTGGAGATGTCCATCAAGGTGGGGGGGCTGCCCCTGAAAGTGATTGTCAGCAGATTGCCCCAAGACCACCCCCAATGGGGGTGGAAAAAGAAGAAAACTGCGGGGCCGGGTGTGGTTTGGATCAGTCTCACCGGACCACACCCGGAGATGGAGAGAGGAGCCAGCTCCAGTACTTTGGCGAGGGCCCTGCTACAGGCCGAACCACCATGCAGCTTCACGGAGCTGCTAGAACAGCTCCCCAGGGAAGACCCGGAGTATGTGTGGGCTGCGCTGGAGGAGTTGGACCGGAGGATGGTCCGGGTGCAGCGGGACGTGATTGCTGGGTGGAAGGAAGAGATGGCCCGGCGGACCGTGACCCAGCAGCAGGAGGCACCGCCACCACCCAGCAGCACGCCTGCCTCCGGGGGCGGTGAGAGTGGATCAGTGGCTGAGGACGACGCCGCGGAGGAGGCCATAGCCTCGGAGGCAGGTAACGGGGAAGTCCTTACCCCGAGTCCAGGGGCTGCAACCCTGTCCCTGTCTCCCGTCACGACACCCGAAGCCTCGGGAGCCGTAGCTGCCGCCACACCTCCCCCGCTACCAGCTAGGCCCCAGGCCGTAGACGCCGCCGTCGAGCCCCGCCCCGCGCCGTGCCCTTTAACCCCGGGCGCGACCGGAAGCCGACCACCGCACGCCTGGTCGCAAGGCCTAGTGCCCCCGGGCGCCGCTGCCCCGCCAACGCCCCCTGCCTCTGCTGTGCCACCCCCGGGTGCGACTAGAAGAAGACCGCTGCAGGCCTGGTCGCAAGGCCTAGTGCCCCCGGGCGCCGCTGCCCCATCAGCGTCCTCTGCCTCTGCCGTACCACCGCTGGGCGCGGATCTGTTCGCCCAGCACACCGGTCCGGATGGGCTCCCTTTCATCTGGCCCCCCGGATATGTTAACCCCCGCCTACGGAGAGGCCTGTCCGCGGAGGCCGGAGTCCCACCTGAACCTCTGATACCTGCTCCGGAGCCCATGGAAGTCTCCCAGCCCCCGCTTGAAGATGCCCAGTTTGAGTGGGACCCGACCGGAGAAAATCTAATGGGGTTCACCCAGGAGACACGGGCGGACGCAGCCCGCCGACGGGAGTCCTGTCGCCAACAGTTGGCAATGTTCGAGAGGGAGCAGCGGGAACGGCGTGTCCGGCAAGAGCAGCTACAGGCCCGAAGTGCAGAACAAAAGATGCGAACCCGGCGAGACCCCCGAGCTGCTCACGGTCCCCGAGCCACCGGGACTGTTGTAAAATTTCAAATGGAGCACGGCTGGGGATTCATCAGGGACCCGGACACGATCAGTGATGTGTTCGTGACCCGAAGAGACGTGGAAAGCCACCTGCCAGAGGGTCATCGTGGACGGGATTTGTATCCTGGCGACGTGGTGTCCTACACCCGACACCAAGGCGTGAAGGAGTGGTACGCCCTCCATGTTCACAGAATAGTAGAGGAGGAGGAACAGCACTACTCAGATCCAGAGTACCAAGAGGACCCGGACGGGTCTGAAGATCGTCACCATGAGGAGCAAGGCGCGGCTGGAGGGTATCGCTATCAGTGAACAGTGGCATACCATTGTATATAGTTACCCGACAGAGTACATGGGACTGTTACCTGCTAAAGTTGTCCCCTTCCCCAAGTTACCTGGCTGAGGACTGAGAACAGCCGCCCCTTTTCCTTAACCTGGCTGAGGACTGAGAGCAGCCATCCCCTTCCTAAAACTGGCCGAGGACTGAGAACGGCCGTCCCTGTAAATAGTTGCGCTTCCTAAAGCGCCCCCTATTGGTTTTATAAAAGAACTGCAACGTCTACCTCAAGACAAGTTTGCTAGAGTGTTGCACCTTTAAGAAGAATGAACACCTGGTCGCAAGTTGCACCGCGGCCAGTACCCAAGAATATGTTTTACTTAAAAATGTTTTATATGAAGAGTTTTATATGCTGCTACATGATAATGAGAATGTTTTATGTGACAAAAGAGTTCCGGTAGTATTAACAATGACAAAGAAAAGTGTTTCCCATAAAGGGAATTGAACAATGTCGTCCGTTTTCTAATGTGAAAAGTTTTGAAAAAGTTTTGCATGTCTTGTAATCAAATGTCTTTACTCTTTTCCAGCCCGAGGACGTGCTGTGGTTTACCAGGGGGGAATGTAGCGCCCCGAGGGTTCGGCCGCTACAGCGGTATTGCACCTCTGCCAGAGGTGTGATATTCCACTCCCGGGTAAGGATGGAGTATGGACCAGGGCTCAGTTAGCTGCATGCATCACACACACCCCATTTCCGGGGGACAGCTCAACGGTGCTCCCATTTATACAGTAATTCAGGCACGACAGACCATGTCCCTGGCTGGAGTGGGGAGGGGGGAAGAAAACCCAGTGATGTAGGAGCAGAAGGGGACGGTTTCTGAGCATAGGTAGGAGCTCATTGGGTGCTGGTCACCTGAGCTCACACTCAGAGGGGAGGTATAAAAGGTGGGCACCATCTTAGGACAGAGGTCAGTCAGTCAAGTCAGTCAGTGAGAGGAGAAGACAGGGAGCGGAGGCTCTGTAGGAGCTCTGCTCAAAGGCAGGCCTAAGGTGAAGGCCGGAGCCAGGGAGGAGAAGGAGAAGTAGGCCTGGAGAAGAGGCTGAGGGAAGGAGGAGAAGAAGGAACAGGAAAGGAAAAGGAGTGACAGAGAAACAGAAGGGCTCAGAAACAAGAAGGCAGAGGGGACCCTAAGGACCAACGTGAAATCGGGTGACGGGTCAGGCAAGAAAAGGGTACCGGATCCCAAATTGGTGGAGGTAAATTATCCCTCAGCCAAGAACCGGAGGTCGTGATCATCACTTGGTGCGACCCCCTGCTAAACCTTGCTAGGAAGGTACCATATAGGATAGCGGGAAACGGGGCCCACGTTTACCTGCATAGATCCGCGGCAGCTGGACAAAAGCTTGTTCACTGGTGGGGCACGAGCCAGAGGAAGGATAGAAGGGAGTCCTGTGCCATACTCCTGAATTGCCTGGGGGTTGACCGAGCCCCTCACCTGGTGGACGCAGCACGGCTTGGGCAGTCACTACCTGTACAGAAGTGGCTTGGAGTATACTGAACTGTGACCCTGGACTGCAACACGTTGTCTTTGTGCTTTTTACTTCGCCAGCACTAACGGTACTGGGACTCCCTGCACCATCACTCCCACCATCTACACCTCGCTGCCCTGAGGCTACACTCCTCCCGTGGGGAGTCGTACTATTCCCTGCTGCACCCACAACACCAGCCTCAGCGGTCTGCACTGCAGCTGCGGTTAGCTCTGACCGCTATCCACGGGTGGCGTAGTCGGACATTGCAAAGCACATAGTAGACTACCACTGGTCTGACCACCCTGAGCCACGGACCGGGTTGCCACTACTACCCCCATCATTACATTGAAGCCCGGTTCCGAGTGCCCCAAGGCCCAGGGGGCGAGTCAGCTTTGGCGTAGTCGGCAGGATCGTGACCAACCCGCCACAAACGGGTATTGCGCGCCTGAAAAGAGACTGTTTCACTGTATTAAAAATGGCGCCCGCCCCAGAAGAACGGACGCCATAATGTGCGCGCCAAAAGACAACAGGAAGCCACCTCCCATCGTGGGCCAGGTCCCAGAATGGCGCCAAAGAAGGAGCCCACCCCCAACAGCCATGAGTGCGGCTGTGGAGATGTCCATCAAGGTGGGGGGGCTGCCCCTGAAAGTGATTGTCAGCAGATTGCCCCAAGACCACCCCCAATGGGGGTGGAAAAAGAAGAAAACTGCGGGGCCGGGTGTGGTTTGGATCAGTCTCACCGGACCACACCCGGAGATGGAGAGAGGAGCCAGCTCCAGTACTTTGGCGAGGGCCCTGCTACAGGCCGAACCACCATGCAGCTTCACAAGGCTGCTAGAACAGCTCCCCAGGGAAGACCCGGAGTATGTGTGGGCTGCGCTGGAGGAGTTGGACCGGAGGATGGTCCGGGTGCAGCGGGACGTGATTGCTGGGTGGAAGGAAGAGATGGCCCGGCGGACCGTGACCCAGCAGCAGGAGGCACCGCCACCACCCAGCAGCACGCCTGCCTCCGAGGGCGGTGAGAGTGGATCAGTGGCTGAGGACGACGCCGCGGAGGAGGCCATAGCCTCGGAGGCAGGTAACGGGGAAGTCCTTACCCCGAGTCCAGGGGCTGCAACCCTGTCCCTGTCTCCCGTCACGACACCCGAAGCCTCGGGAGCCGTAGCTGCCGCCACACCTCCCCCGCTACCAGCTAGGCCCCAGGCCGTAGACGCCGCCGTCGAGCCCCGCCCCGCGCCGTGCCCTTTAACCCCGGGCGCGACTGGAAGCCGACCACCGCACGCCTGGTCGCAAGGCCTAGTGCCCCCGGGCGCCGCTGCCCCGCCAACGCCCCCTGCCTCTGCTGTGCCACCCCCGGGTGCGACTAGAAGAAGACCGCTGCAGGCCTGGTCGCAAGGCCTAGTGCCCCCGGGCGCCGCTGCCCCATCAGCGTCCTCTGCCTCTGCCGTACCACCGCTGGGCGCGGATCTGTTCGCCCAGCACACCGGTCCGGATGGGCTCCCTTTCATCTGGCCCCCCGGATATGTTAACCCCCGCCTACGGAGAGGCCTGTCCGCGGAGGCCGGAGTCCCACCTGAACCCCTGATACCTGCTCCGGAGCCCATGGAAGTCTCCCAGCCCCCGCTTGAAGATGCCCAGTTTGAGTGGGACCCGACCGGAGAAAATCTAATGGGGTTCACCCAGGAGACACGGGCGGACGCAGCCCGCCGACGGGAGTCCTGTCGCCAACAGTTGGCAATGTTCGAGAGGGAGCAGCGGGAACGGCGTGTCCGGCAAGAGCAGCTACAGGCCCGAAGTGCAGAACAAAAGATGCGAACCCGGCGAGACCCCCGAGCTGCTCACGGTCCCCGAGCCACCGGGACTGTTGTAAAATTTCAAATGGAGCACGGCTGGGGATTCATCAGGGACCCGGACACGATCAGTGATGTGTTCGTGACCCGAAGAGACGTGGAAAGCCACCTGCCAGAGGGTCATCGTGGACGGGATTTGTATCCTGGCGACGTGGTGTCCTACACCCGACACCAAGGCGTGAAGGAGTGGTACGCCCTCCATGTTCACAGAATAGTAGAGGAGGAGGAACAGCACTACTCAGATCCAGAGTACCAAGAGGACCCGGACGGGTCTGAAGATCGTCACCATGAGGAGCAAGGCGCGGCTGGAGGGTATCGCTACCAGTGAACAGTGGCATACCATTGTATATAGTTACCCGACAGAGTACATGGGACTGTTACCTGCTAAAGTTGTCCCCTTCCCCAAGTTACCTGGCTGAGGACTGAGAACAGCCGCCCCTTTTCCTTAACCTGGCTGAGGACTGAGAGCAGCCATCCCCTTCCTAAAACTGGCCGAGGACTGAGAACGGCCGTCCCTGTAAATAGTTGCGCTTCCTAAAGCGCCCCCTATTGGTTTTATAAAAGAACTGCAACGTCTACCTCAAGACAAGTTTGCTAGAGTGTTGCACCTTTAAGAAGAATGAACACCTGGTCGCAAGTTGCACCGCGGCCAGTACCCAAGAATATGTTTTACTTAAAAATGTTTTATATGAAGAGTTTTATATGCTGCTACATGATAATGAGAATGTTTTATGTGACAAAAGAGTTCCGGTAGTATTAACAATGACAAAGAAAAGTGTTTCCCATAAAGGGAATTGAACAATGTCATCCGTTTTCTAATGTGAAAAGTTTTGAAAAAGTTTTGCATGTCTTGTAATCAAATGTCTTTACTCTTTTCCAGCCCGAGGACGTGCTGTGGTTTACCAGGGGGGAATGTAGCGCCCCGAGGGTTCGGCCGCTACAGCGGTATTGCACCTCTGCCAGAGGTGTGATATTCCACTCCCGGGTAAGGATGGAGTATGGACCAGGGCTCAGTTAGCTGCATGCATCACACACACCCCATTTCCGGGGGACAGCTCAACGGTGCTCCCATTTATACAGTAATTCAGGCACGACAGACCATGTCACTGGCTGGAGTGGGGAGGGGGGAAGAAAACCCAGTGATGTAGGAGCAGAAGGGGACGGTTTCTGAGCATAGGTAGGAGCTCATTGGGTGCTGGTCACCTGAGCTCACACTCAGAGGGGAGGTATAAAAGGTGGGCACCATCTTAGGACAGAGGTCAGTCAGTCAAGTCAGTCAGTGAGAGGAGAAGACAGGGAGCGGAGGCTCTGTAGGAGCTCTGCTCAAAGGCAGGCCTAAGGTGAAGGCCGGAGCCAGGGAGGAGAAGGAGAAGTAGGCCTGGAGAAGAGGCTGAGGGAAGGAGGAGAAGAAGGAACAGGAAAGGAAAAGGAGTGACAGAGAAACAGAAGGGCTCAGAAACAAGAAGGCAGAGGGGACCCTAAGGACCAACGTGAAATCGGGTGACGGGTCAGGCAAGAAAAGGGTACCGGATCCCAAATTGGTGGAGGTAAATTATCCCTCAGCCAAGAACCGGAGGTCGTGATCATCACTTGGTGCGACCCCCTGCTAAACCTTGCTAGGAAGGTACCATATAGGATAGCGGGAAACGGGGCCCACGTTTACCTGCATAGATCCGCGGCAGCTGGACAAAAGCTTGTTCACTGGTGGGGCACGAGCCAGAGGAAGGATAGAAGGGAGTCCTGTGCCATACTCCTGAATTGCCTGGGGGTTGACCGAGCCCCTCACCTGGTGGACGCAGCACGGCTTGGGCAGTCACTACCTGTACAGAAGTGGCTTGGAGTATACTGAACTGTGACCCTGGACTGCAACACGTTGTCTTTGTGCTTTTTACTTCGCCAGCACTAACGGTACTGGGACTCCCTGCACCATCACTCCCACCATCTACACCTCGCTGCCCTGAGGCTACACTCCTCCCGTGGGGAGTCGTACTATTCCCTGCTGCACCCACAACACCAGCCTGCAGCTGCAGTTAGCCCTGACCGCAATCCACGAGTGGCGTAGTCGGACATTGCAAAGCACATAGTAGACTACCACTGGTGTGACCACCCTGAGCCACGGACCGGGTTGCCACTACTACCCCAATCATTACATTGAAGCCCGGTTCCGAGTGCCCCAAGGCCCAGGGGGCGAGTCATATGCATTTTGCAAACTTGCAGTCACAGACCCAACTAGACTCATCTAGCTTCTCTCAACTCTCTTCAATAGAGACAGAGTGATTTCAGACTTTTCATTTCAGCCTGAACCCCTTTATGACCACTCTTGTAGGCAAAGCCCCTTTGGGTAACTTTTATTCATAGATGTGAATTTAACTTTTTTTTTCTTCGTCTCACAGCATTTATTTTCATCCAGCATATCATCATCATCATCCAGATCGTCAATCATAGTTATCCTGTGATTATCATTGCTGTTCACCTCATGCAGAACATTTTTATGGACGAGCACACGATCATAATGCAACACATATCAAAATTTATCAATATAAAAATAGATTATAATACAATATAAGGGAAAGTGTGTACAAAAATGGAGGCAGTGTGAGTAATATAGTTAACACAGAGACTGCGGGACTGACCAACAAATCACTAATATGTCACATGGCATAGGTATTGTAAAATGACAAGAAGTATTGCAGTATAAATATATTAGGTAAGCCGGTGTACCGTGAGTTTCTTGAAGAATATGTATATACAGTATGTGATGCCCGCTATAAGGTGCTTACAGAAGTGCCATATACTGACAATCATAGAAAGATATAGCTAAAGGCAAATACCTGTGGACATGCTGACAAAGTATAGAGTTGGCCAGAATCGTCTAGGCCCTCGACGCGCGTTTCACTGCTGCTGCGGTTTTGTCTCCTGACGCCTAATATATTTATACTGCAAAACTTCTTGTCATTTTACAATACCTATGCCCTTGTATATTGTATTATAATCTATTTGTATATTAATACATTTTGATATGTGTTACATTATGATCGTGTGCTCCTTCAATATTCTCTATATGCTCATCTTTGCCTATTTATTTCAGTGCTGATTTATAGGTTATTTACTTCAGATATTATTCTGCTCTGTAATTGATCCACCAGTTTGAACCCGTAGATTAGCCAATATAACACACTGTGTACACAGTATTTTAAAATAAATACTTTGCTCAATAAATTTTTAGTACATAATAGATAAATGTATGGACACATTTAAGATTAGCCCTATATCAAGTACAGACCGATGATTATTATTCTGATCCCCTCCATAATATCATTCAGCATTTCCCACCTTCCATATAGGAACAGCTCCATTTCCTCTTGATATAGTGAATGAATAAACATCTTTTCTGCATGGTAATTGTGGTGAATATGATCTTTATAATTAAAAGTGACTAATCTAAAATGTTCTTCCATTTATAGGTAGAAAAAAGGAGGGACATACCACAGATATGTAAAGCGGTAATATACAACTTACAGCAGCAAACAAGAAAGCTAGTGTAAGTTGAGAGGGCCTGATGCCAAATGACGCTGCCTCCTCCCCCTTGACCTGGTGTTTCAGTTTCCACAGCATCTGCATTCTCATGATTCAGATACAGTTGAATACAATGGTGGAGCAGAGAGGACACATCCCTGCTCCACAATTCAGCCTGTGAATGTTGTGTTGTGTTCATACTGTGTTGGGGGGTACTGTAGGGACATCACACTGTGTTGGAGGACACTGTGCAGACTTCATTCTCCATTAAGGGGCACTGTGTAGGGCATCACATTGAGTTGGGTGCACTGCTGGCAAATTATACTGGATGCCATGTTGTATGCCTCTGCCATTCGTTCCTTCCATTTCCGAACGTACTCCGGATACATTCTCTAAGTCTCTGACACTGGAGTATCGAACATGATGTTGATTGGCAGTCTTGGCGATTGTCCATACAATAGGAAAAAGGGTGAGTAACCCGTTGCATCGCTCTTTGTACAGTTATAGGCATGTACCACTTTTGACAGAGAACTCTTCCAGTCTTTCTTCTCATCAGCTGTTAAAGTGTGCAACATCGACAATAATGTCTGGTTAAAACGTTCCACTTGTCCATTACTCTCTGGATGATAAGGCGTTGTGTGGGATCTCTGAATTCTGCAGTACTTTCCTAGCTTGGCAATGAGCTGGTTCTCAAATCCTCTTCCTTGGTCGTGGTGTAACCTCGTAGGGAACCCAAACCTCAAAGCAAAATCATTGAAGATCTTCTCTGCTGCTGTTCGACCCGATTTATTGGTGGTGTCATATGCTTGAGCAAATTGAGTGAAATGGTCCATCACCACCAAGATGTATTCGTAACCACCCTTGCACATCTCGAGATGTAGAAAGTCTATTGAGACCATCTCAAACGTATACGTAGTTTGGATGTTGCCCAGGTTGATGTGTTGGGACGTTTAACTTTCAGACACCCACAGTCCCTGGTCACGAACCTCTCAATATCTCTCTGCATGTACGGCCTGAAGAAACGTTCACGGATCAAATTTGTTGTCCTTTCCACTCCCACTTGTCCCATGTTTTCATGGAGTTCTTTGAAGATCAACCTACGGAATACTCTGGGTAGTACCAACTGACGGTTTTGTCCTCCTTTATGATACAGGATACCGTCTTCACTGAGGTAGAGCTTCGTTCATTCTTTAATTAAAACAGATACTGCTGGTGACTCATTGTCTCTCTCCCATTTACTTGGAAACTGATTTTGGTCCACATAAAGTAGTATTCTACCAATTATCTGATTTTCCCGTTGTGCTCTACGGATTTTCCCTTTTCATAGTTGTTGAATAGACCGGGGGTGATCTTGTTCTCTCGCTTTTATGGTGGTTTCCACCATCAACGGACACCACAATGGTGTGTCTTCCTCCCGATAAGCTTGTACTGCTTGGGTAGTGCTCTCAATTGCTTCCAGACTGACTTACTCCAATAATTCTTACATGAACTCCTCAGGCTCTAGTGGCATTCTCGACAATCTGTCAGCATCCACATTGCATTTTCCTGGCCTGTACTTGATGCTGTAATTGAAGTCAGCTAGTTCAGCGACCCATCTCTGACCCGTTGCATTCAGTTTGGCTTAAGTAAGGACATAGGTCAAAGGGTTGTTGTCAGGGTATACCTCAAACTCTTTGCTGTAGTAGAGATAATCTCTAAATCATTCACAGATAGCCCATTTCAATGCCAGGAACTCCAATTTTCCGGAATGTAGATGGTAATTCTTCTCAGCGTCTGTCAACGTTCTAGAACCGTAACCGGTGACTCTCAATTTTCCATCTTGATGCTGATACAGGGCAGCTCCCAGTCCAACTTGAGAAGCGTCACAATGAAGAACAAGTTGAAATCAGGATATCCCAAGATGGGTGGTTTTACCAGGTAGTCAACTAGTTCTTCCAATACCTCCTGGTGGTCTGCTGTCCAGAGAATGGGCTGTTGGGATGAAACAGCATTGTTTCTTTTAAGCCTGGTCCTACCCGCGTTCTTCTTTTTTTCCGTGGGTGTTGTTGTCTCTGTCGTCCCCCCCAAGAGGAGGTATAGTGGGGTGGCAATCCTGGAGAAGTTCGGAACGTAAGTAAGATAGTAGGATAGGAATCCTAATATCTGCCTCAACTCCCCGACGGTAGAGGGCCGCTTGTCTTTTAAGGCCAGTACGGGAGCGATTTCTACTGGGTCCATGGTATATCCTTCTCTGGACACAATTTTCCCTAGAAATCGGACTTATCCTTTGAACAGTTCACACTTATTTGGGGTTAACTTAACTCCGTGTTGTTGATACCGTTGTAATATGGTCCTCACGTGTTCAACATGTTCCTGGAAGGTTTTGCTGTGTACCACATTGTCATCCAAGTACGGCTGGCAGATGTTGTCCCTCAGTCCTTCTAAATATGTCTCCATGCTCCTCTGGAATTCTGCTGGAGCTGAACTGAGCCCAAAAGATATGCGTATCCTCTCATATAATCCCCACGGTGTGATGAATACTGTCAAGGGTCTACTGGACTCTTCAACAAACCCTTAGTGATATGTCTTACCCTGATCAAGGACAGAGAACCAGGTGCTTCCTGATAGGCTATCCAGCATAACTTGGATCTTTGGTATCGGGTGTCGATCAGGTACTGACTTTTGGTTTAGTTCCCGGTAATCACAACAGAGTCTCAACGTACCGTCCTTCTTCCTAACACAGACAATAGAAGAGGAATAAGACGACTTCGACTTTTGGACTCAACCTCTGTTGATGAGATCTTGTAAATATTCTTTCACTTCACAATGTAATGGTTTTGGCACAGACATGTAACTTATGGCTACTGGGGTCGCGTCTTTCAAATTGATTTTCAAATGCAACGATGGGATACAGCCTATATCAGAGTCATCTTTGGAGAACGCATGACACTCTTCTCTCAGCATCTGCTTTGTTACCGCTAGATCTTCAGCACACAAGTATTCCAGGGGTACTGGGGGATCCCAGGACCCTGAGGTGGGTTGCGCAATTTCCTCCCCTGGGCAACTCCTGTTCCTTGGTGGGGAGACTGGATTCACTGTAGGCCCCTGGGCTGGTCTCACACTGGCTGGATATAACGTTTTAACGGTTTCAGTGTGACCTAACACAATCTTTGGATCCAGTCTAATTTCGTGTTTCGTAGTATTCATCACTGGCACTGTCACTCGAGCAAACCCACCAGTAGGAATCGTAAGCACAGTCTCACCTTGAACTAGGCTTCTGGAAGTTCTGAGGAGTCTTTTGGCACAAACAGTCTTTTCCGGACTTTTCTTCCCGGTTCTACCCGGACTTCACACCTCACCCCCTCCATTTGGCTCGCAAGTCTACCTTGACTTCTTTTAGGTTCATTGTATTCTGTGCTTTCTTTACTCTATGAATCACGTTTTCCGCCACAGCATTGGATATTGCGAGTGATGTGGCGATTGCATCCACCACCAACACCCCTGTCTTGTGTTTCGTGATGACCTCACTGATTACATTATAACCCAGAATAGGAGCCTCTGCCACGTTCTGATCACTGGTCACGAGAAAAGGTACCAAAAGCTTGATGGTGTTGCTGTTCTTCGTGGCCCTGAGTTGGAAAGTCACTTCCACCCAGCCTATGAAAGGGATTTTGGTCTGGTTGACGGCTTTGACATGGAGTTCCACTGGTCCCAAGAGTTCTTTTAGTGACCGAAGGCAAGTGTGTGGCAGGTAGCGCCTTCTCCATTCTTCATTTAAAAGGCTCGCTTGGGGTCTGTGTCCCACAGTGCTTTTACTAGGAGTCCATTTAGCTGTCACTGTATAAAGCACCTTTCACCAATTTGGCTGACGAGGCTAACTTTACTGACTGAGGAATTCTCATCCCAGGAGTACATCGTTTGACCTCCGCACTGGGCATTAAGTATCTGATGCCCTGTCTCCCTTGCAGCTGTTGTAGACGGGAACACACTTGGGGATAGTACTGATGCAGCCATTTCACCTCATGCGCCGTTCTTGGGTTTGGTGAGATTTGGATTTGCTTCTGGGGCCTCCTCCGTGTCACGGTTACGAGTTGCCCCGCACTGGTAACCTCCTGTCTTTTAACCCACACGATCGTGATCATTGGCATTTCTTGGCATAATGTCCTTCCTCACCACATCTTAGACAGTGGACACACACCGTACTCTGATTTGATGAACGGCACGCTTCACAAGCCAGGTATCTTCTGTTTTGGAACTCACTCCTGGGTCTGAGGGATACCGGTCCTGGAACGAATCAACTTTTTCACCTCAATCAACTCGGCTCGCAGTTCTCCTATTACTTCCTCCCAGTCGACGCTGGCAGGCCTCTCTTTTGTTGGTGATTTAAGGTTCCCTCTCGGAGGTGGCACTGGAGGGTCTCTATGATGATCTTCGGACTGGCCATCGGGGTCTCCAACTTCAGCTGACTCATTTTGGTGATTTTAGGAGAAGAGCCTTTCTTTAACTTCTGTTCGCTCTCTGACTCCAAACTAGCGGCTTCATTCATTTTTTCAATTAGGACTTCGTCCAAAATGCCAGGATCTTCTAGGTACTGTTTCAGCTGCAACTTGATATCTTTGCTGATTAACCCCGTTCCCAATGATCTCAAAAACTTCTTCTGGACTAGTCCAACATCAAACTTTTCTTCTGCTTCTACATCTCTGGATCCAAACAACAGTCTATCCTTCAGTTTAATTGCTCTGAACAAGAAATTTTCGGGTGATTCATTATTTTTCTGTGAGAGGTTAATGAGTCGGTGGAACAATTTTGAAGTACTCTCTTCTTTATAGTGCCCTTTTAAAACCATCTTCAGCTGTTGCAAGGTCATTTGACTTTTAATTTCTAGCATACTACGGAGGTTCAGTCCTGGGATGATCACTTTCACCACCCGCTCAACGATCTCATCTGGCTGGTAGCCTTTCTGTAAGCCTGCATTGATCTGGTGTAACAAATTCCTATAAGACAGTCTCTCTTTCTGTTTACACTCTCCAATCTGACCCAGGATCTTGAATTCTTTCCTTATGGTGATTTGCGGTGTTACAGAGGACTGTCTCCCTGATTTATCTAATCCGAGCTAGTTAAAGGTCCTGTCTGAGTCTATCACCCATTCAGAGGTTTTGGTCGATTCCTGCAGGGCTGTTGTTAGGGCTTTGAATTGTTCTTTCAATTCCTGTAGTTCAGTCTGTGGACGGAGATTTCCGGTTTTGGTAATTGGTGCCGCCCCTCCATCCTCCAACTTCAACCTGGTTACAAACTGTGTTATTTCCTGGAAGAATGTCCCCATGACGTCTTCAGCTTCTTTCTCCCCCAGCTCATCCATTTTTGCATTAATGGCAGCTAACAGTTGCCTGCGGTTGTGTGCTTTGGAAATCTGTTCTAATGACATCTTTATATGTTCTGCTACTATTCTCAATTCTTCACAAGTTAACTGAAGAAGCAGCTCACTAATTCTGTCCAATTGTATTTCCACATCCATTGCTGCTAATGAATTTTCTTTAGGGCTGGTCTCCTTTAACTGGTGTAGCAGAGTTGAGTTGAGGTGCTGTGCTGCTGTGTTTTTCCAGACACTTTTCCTATTCTCCCTCTACATGCTAATTCCCGCTCAGGATTCCCCATATGGGCCACCAGTGTTACACGCATGCAGCTAGGTTCAGATAGGGGCGAGACAGGTTACATGAATTCTTTGGAATCCTGGGGGAACCGTTACTCAGTGCGACCATAGACCATGTTCTGCAGCTTCTCTCAGGCACACAGGTGTATTGACCCTCAGGCACAGACATGTAGGTTGTTTCACTTGCTGACCAGACACACTTGACAAGAGTCCTCATAAACGGTAGAACAGTAGCATTTAATAAGATGCCAAACAACCAGTGCAAGTTAAGTCTTGAGCAACAGGCTCCAGTGACAAACAGTACAGTTTCCTTAGCAGCACAGCAGTTCACAGTCTTCCCAGTAGTACAGTACAGCACAGTTCTAATGCAAAGGCACATTAATGAACTTCTTCACAGCACAGTGATATGGAGGAGAGGGGAGGGTTTGCTGAGGGAGATGATCCCTGTGACACAATTTCTTCCAGTCCTTATCTTTCTGCCTGACAATAGTCTGCACTGTTAGTTCAGGAACTATACCTGACCTGTGCTTAGCTTCACTCCTGACTTGAATCCTTTTCACTTGCAAGGGCCTTCTGTGAGATACAGAACTCACACACACCCTTTCTCTTCAGCTCCAGCCAGACAGTAAACAATTTCCCCACAATCCCCTTGGGGCTCTGCTAAAACACTCTCCTCCAGTGACTGCGTTAACCCCTCTAGTTGCTGGATGCTTCTGGAGCACAACACTTCATGTCTCATGTGCTTGTGTTACTTCTAATAGTTTCTGAATGCTTTTAAAGCAACAGCACTACTTCCGCATGTTACACTCTGCAACAGCACTACTTCTGCATGTCACATATATTGTGTTGGGACACTGTTGGGAAATAATACATTGGGGACACTGCAGGGGCATCATACTACAGGTATGTTCAGAGCGAATATAACAAAGCCAGCACCTGCCCAGTTTGGAGTCGGCTCTTTAGGCTGATGCATATACCTGACCCTGACGTGTACTGTATTCTTTCTTCCAGCATAAAGAGGACTTGGCATTTGCTCAAAAAAATTTCTTTAAATTGCTTGTAAAAATCCCCAAGCTCTCCTTGTCTCTGATGCTCTTTTCCGTTTTGCATGGCATTGCTGCAACTGGGCGTTTCTTCAAAGTATTCTAATTTACTGAGATAATGACTTTTGTGCTTTGATTGGCTGTAAGCCATAATCATCTACATTAACAGAGATAAACACTTGAAATAGATCACTCTGTTTGTAATGACTCAATATAATATATGAGTTTCACTTTTTGTATTAAAGAACTGAAATAAATAAACTTGTTGATATTCTAATTTTGTGAGAAGCACCTGTATGTTGGCGGCACTGTGTTAGGGTGCTCGGTGTTGGTGGCCACTCTGAGAACATCATGCAATTTTGAGAGCACTTTGGGGTAATCATGCTGTGTTGAGGTGTACTGAAGGGGCATCATATCGTATTAGGGGAATTGGTAGTGTTGGGGGACACTGTTTGGGCATCCTACAATGTTGGGAGCATGCTATGAGCATCACATTGTGTTGGTACACTGAGGTGACATCATAATGTTTTGGGGCAGGGAAAGGGCATCATATCATTTTGGGGTCACTGTGGGGGCATCATACTGTGTGGGGAGCACTGACAAGGCATCACATTCAGTTGGAAGTACTGGTGGGGCATCATATTGTGTTGGGGGCAGTGTGGGGCATAATACTGTGTTGGAGGAACTGTGGAGATATTGTACTGTGTATTGTAACAGTGTACTGTAGGGACATCATACCCAGCTGAGGGCACTGTGTGGACATCATGTGTTTAGGGACACTGAGAAGAGTATCATGCTTATACTATGTTGTGGGCACTGATGTGGTAACCTACTGTGTTGCTGGGAACTGTGGAAACATCATATTGTGATAAGGGTGCTGTGAGGACATTATACTATATTGGAGGAACTGTGGGGAAATTATACTGTGTTGGTAAAATAGTGCAGGGTATCATACTGTGTTGGGGTACTGTTGGGGCATAAAACTTTGTGGTGGCCACTGTAGGAACATCATACTGTGGCACAGTAGGGTCAACATAGAGTGTTGGAGGAACAGTAGGGTCATTATATTATGTTGGGGCACTGATTGACATTGTGGGGACGGCATAGTGTGTTAAAGTACTGAATGGGGAATCAAATTGTGGTGGGTGAAATATGGGGACAACATTTTGTATTGGGGCAATGTTGGAACATCAGCACATCATACTACTGTATATTGGGGACACTTTAGGAATATCATAATGTGTTGGGGCACTCTGACTGGGTTGGGAGGCATTCTGAGGACATCATACAATGCTGAGGGCACTGTGCACTGTGGGGGAACAAGACTGCATTGGGGGCACTGTAGAGAGTTTACTGCTTTTCGGTGGGCAGTGCGATTCTGAAGACAGTTTGTGTGGACCGCATGGCTGAGCCGCTGGCCTGAACTACGCGCTCTCCATTACTACTGTATGAGGCAGCTTTACCTCTGTAGCATCGGAGAAGTGCAGGGGGACTTTAGCTGGCCGGATCCAGAGACGCTGAAGCTACACTTATACCAGCACTGATAGACTGTAGTTTGTGGGAAAACTCATATGCAGATATATATTTTTTAGAATTTAATTATTTTTTTATTTCTGTATTACAATGTATTATTAGCAGGGGTGGATTAAGAGTAGCAAGGGCCCCGGGCAGTTTAGAAGGCGCGCCCCCCCCCCCACACACCTGATTTATCACGTGACATGTCACATGATCCCCTGTGATAGATCATGTGATAGTTCACAGGAAATTAATTTGGCACAATATTAATTGTGCTGCCTCATCTGAGAGCAGCACAATATTGGGGCAGATACCCTGATTCCAGAGATGTGTCACTTTTTCAGCTGCTTGTTGTCATTTTGAGAAAATCACCGTTTTATCTGCTGCAGATCTAGCAGCTCTCTGAATGCTGCGCTCTGTATAGCCCCACCCACACCACTGATTGGCAGCTTTCTGCCCATGCTCAGTGTACACAGAAATCTACTGATCAGTGATGAGGTGGGGTCCTACAGAACTTACTAGTCATCTAGTGATAATTACCTTCTGACAAATCAATGATTTTATCAAAACAACACTAAGCAGCCCAGTAAGTGACACATTACTGGAATCAGTGCCTCTAACCCTACATTATGCTGCTCTCAGATTAGGTGGCAAAAACCTGATGACAGATTCCCTTTAAAGGAGCTGTAAAGACAAAAAAGTTTGTATTAAAAAAAATACAAGCCATTTGTGAAATTAACTTTTTTTCATTGTTAATTCACATTAGACTGTATCTTCAACACTTTTGTCAGCAGGTCTTATTACAGACTCTGAATAGGGCAGCTCTCTCCCTCTCCCTCAGCAGAAAGTCACAGCATGGTTAAAAAACGGGATCTTTTATGATTTTCTCATAATAAATAAAAAAGGACATGCAAGTCCTCCAAACTATTTTCCGTTTCTCTATAGGGGAGGTCCTAAATCTTTCTTGTTCTTTAGTTGATCACATGTCAAAAAGGCAAAGCATTTACTATGAACTCGCCTAAAAAAATATACACTGGGAGAGTAATATCATCATCTGCATGTAAATATTCCTTGACTCTAAGGGCCCGCTCACACTGTCGTATAACACGGCCGAATGCTATGTGATGTTTTATCGGATAGGACTCGGCCCTATGTTATACTATGGGACAGTGCAGATCTGCTATTATTGGCATAAGAAAATAATCTCATTCGATATTCGGACCATGTGCACCCATACAAGTCTATGGGTGCACGTAAAACATTGGACTGCACTCGGATGTCATCCAAGTGCAGTCCGATGAACACTCACAGAGACTATAGAGAAGATGGAGAAATTAAGTTCTCCATCTTCTCCATATCTGTGCTGCGAGAGAATCGGATCACACTCAGTTGAAGCTCTGACAGAGTTTGAGCCGAGTGTCATTAGCATAATTGGCCCTATTCTCTTGCATGAGAGAATATATGACTTAGTGAGTGGACCCTAAAACTGAATAGTAGTGACGGACAGGCACCTCACAAGCGGGATCCATGTAGCTCTCAGATGTCATGTAGGTAGGGCTTCATTCCATGGGGTAGGGCTTAATTTCAAGGTATATAAAAAAATGGACTTCAAATAAAAATTAAATGAACACAAAAAGCACTAATTGAATAATTTTTTTCGTATTTATGTTTGCAGCCCCTTTAAAAACCCTTTGAGGACCAAGGCACATATATGTCCCATAGTTTTAAACTGGAAAAAAATTTGATTGAATAAAATTTAAGGTCCTCGAAGGTTTAAGTAGGTCATAAATTCATATGAATACTTGCTCATACAATTGCACATGCCAAAAGATGAAGAAGAACAGAATCAAAAATATGACATTAAGTGGAGCACTTACAGGTATTCAAGGTGAAAGAGACCAGCAAAGGCATCGTCTCGAATGACAGCAAATGAGTTAGAATTCAGCAAGCTGAAAATGAAGACAGCAGGTTAGAAGCGAACCAGACTTTATGGTGCTCAGAATTAGTCAAGCAGAATTTATTGACTGCTCTTGCAAAGCACTGAGACTCCCGCTGTGTATAGATGGCGCCGTGCGGCCTCCCGCTGTGTATAGATGGCGCCGTGCGGCCTCTCGCTGTGTATAGATGGCACTGTATAGATGGCTATGTGCGGCCTCCTGCTGAGTATATGTGTATAGATAGCTACGTGCGGCCTCCTGCTGAGTATAGATGCCGCACGGCGCTCCCCCCAGAGACAGCAGGAGGCCGCACAGCGCCATCTATACTCAGCGGGAGGCCGCACGTAGCCATCTATACACAGCAGGAGGCCGCACGGCAACATCTATACTCAGCGGGGGGCCGCACGTAGCCATCTATACACAGCGGGGGGCGCACGTAGCCATCTATACACAGCGGGGGGCCGCACGGCACGTCTATACACAGCAGGGGGCCGCACGTAGCCATCTATACACAGTGGGGGGCGCACGTAGCCATCTATACACAGCGGGGGGGCGCACGGCACCGTCTATACACAGCGGGGGGCCGCACGTAGCCATCTATACACAGCGGGGGGCCGCACGTAGCCATCTATACACAGCGGGGGGCTGCACGGCGCCCCCCCAGAGACATCAGGAGGCTGCACGGCGCCAACTATACTCAGCAGGAGGCCGCATGCAGTCATACACACACACACAAACATATACAGACACGCATAAACACATTTGAAACACAAAAATACATACAAACAGACATCACACAATGACATCTGCCCACACACACACACACAAACACACACACATACACAGACAGACATCACACACACACACCTGCCCACACACACATCAGTGTGTGTGTGTGTATGTATAGTGTGTGTGTGTGTGTATGTGTGTATGTATAGTGTGTGTGTGTATAATTTGTGTGTGTGTATTTTTTTTTAAGTTAAAAACAAGTAAAATGCATGTGGCATCAATATCAGGACTCCAGATATAAGGGCCTATTCACACTGAATTTTGCAATGCATTCATCTCCTCTTTCCAGGCTTCTATCTAAATCCCTGAAAAATGGCATTCAGATGGGCCTTGACATAGCCATTGATTTGAACAAAGGCAAACCGAGGCTAAAGTCTGAATCTTTAGGCTCCATTTGCTCTGCTTTCAGATGTCTCATTTCAGACAGCACAATCCTGAATTTCAGGGATTCAGTTGTAAGCCTTGTGTAAAGACCTGAATGCAGCGCTGAATGTAGTGTGAATAGGTCCTTACATCCTACACCACCTCAGGGGATTGTTGTTATAGAGTATTGCCCCTGGGTGGCCGCAGTTATGACCACCACCAGGGCTCGCGGTCACCCACCCTAGCTTTGGTATTCTGGGGAGCTGGTATAATGAATATCTGAGAAGAGCCCTAGAGAAGCAAGAACATTGGAGAACCAAGAGGTGGTGGCCTCAAGTCAGGTGTAGTGTTCAACAGGGCGAGACTTTCTAACCTGCCCACACACACACACACACACACATCTGCCCACACACACACACACCTGCCCACACACACACACACATCTGCCCACACACACACACCTGCCCACACACACACACACCTGCCCACACAGACACACCTGACCACACACACACACCTGCCACACAGACACACCTGCCCACACACACACCTGCCCACACAGACACACACACACACACACCTGCACACACAGACACACCTGCCCACACACACACCTGCCCACACAGACATCTGCCCACACACACATCTGCCCACACACACACACCTGCCCACACACACACACACCTGCCCACACACACACATCTGCCCCCCCACACACACACACACATCTGCCCACACACACACACACCTGCCCACACACACCTGCCCACACACACACCTGCCCACACAGACACAGACACACACACCTGCCCACACACACACACCAGCCCCCACACACACACACCTGCCCACACACACACACACACCTGCCCACACACACACCTGCCCACACACACCTGCCCACACACACACACCTGCCCACACAGACACACCCACCCACACACCTGCCCACACAGACACACCTGCCCACACACACACATCTGCCCACACACACATCTGCCCACACACACACACACCTGCCCACACACACACACACCTGCCCACACAGACACACACACACCTGCCCACACACACATCTGCCCACACACACATCTGCCCACACACACACACCTGCCCACACACACACACACACCTGCCCACACACACACACACCTGCCCACACAGACACACCTGCCCACACACACATCTGCCCACACACACATCTGCCCACACACACACCTGCCCACACACACACACCTGCCCACACACACACACCTGCCCACACAGACACACACACACCTGCCCACACACACATCTGCCCACACACACATCTGCCCACACACACACACTCACCATCCCCCGGCTCCATTCCTCCTGCCTGCTCTCTCTCCTCTCTGGTGGTAAGTAGCAGTACAGGCCGGGCGCGCATTGCGTGACGTCACAGCTAGGAGACACGGCCGCGCACAGGGCCGGGCCAGCACAGGGAAGTTAACTGCTGCAGTGTTGGCCCGGCCGATGAAGAAGTAGCGGCGGCCGCTGCTGGGGGGGGGGTCCGGGGTCCCCCCTCCCGCCACTGCTACCGGTATGTGCCGCGGTGGCCCGCACATATAATGAGGGCAATCCGGCATTAGACACCCCGCCCGGAGCCGCGGGCCCCCTGCAGGCTCGGGGCCCCGGGCGGTCGCCCGGATTGCCCTCATTATAATCCGCCTATGGTAGTGTAGTGCATCATAATGTGTTGGAGGGGCACAGTGAGGATATCATAGAGTGTTGGGTAATTTGTGGGGCAACATATAGTGTTGGGGACACTGTAGGGACATCACAATGTGTTGGGAGAACTTTTGGGTCATTATTCTGTGTTGGAGAGCACTGTATAGACATCATGCTATGTTGAGGGCATTGTGGGGGCATCATACTGTGTTGAAGGCAGGGCCAGACTGGCAATCAGCACATCTGGCCAACAGTCTGCATAGATTACAACACTGCTAACTGTATCGCCATCCTCATGTCACTGGTACTGTTAACAGCTTTCGTCAAGCACAGAGCCATTGGCTCTCTGCTCCGTCACCTACTCTAGAAGGATGCAGGCTACTTTTACCCTGAGGCCTGTTGGAAGTTGGAGCGGCTGACGCGCCCCCTGGGCCGTGGGGTACTCGGTAGCCAAGCCGGTCCTTTTCTATTGGGGTTGTCACGGTGGCAGTGACCCGGTCCGTGGCCCAGGGCAGTCAATAAAATAAAGTGAAGAGTCAATTGGGGCAATAAAGATTTGGGGATAATGTTCGTGACGCCACCCGTGGTATGCGACTATAGGGGGCCGCCTCTGCGGTGCAGATCCACTGGGGCTGATGATGACGCAGCAGAGAGTGCAGCTCTCCACGGGCAGAGCTAAGCCCCAGGGCAGTATATAGGACTTGATGAGGTAGATGTTGTTGGCAGGGACTCCCTGTGCTGGCTCTCGCCCTCCTGCCCTACGCCTCACAATCAGTGTCCCAAGCCAGTGGCCTCGGGCCTTGTCGGGCGACTTACTCTCAGTCCCCTGGACCCTATGTGGCCACCTTTTCAGCGATGTAATTGTGGATTTCGGCTGCAACACCTTGAAAATGCTGCGGCCTCCGGTTGGATAGCTGAGTCTGGTTGTTCTCCATTAGTCTGGAGCCGGTCCTCTTCTGCAGCACGGTCCCTCCACACGATGGCAGTTGGGTGGATGCGGGTCCCACGGAGAGCGTCAGCACTCCCGTGCCCCTGAGACCCCCTCTGTCTCTTCTTCCGTCTTCTGGGCCCCTTTCTATGGGCCCCCTCCTGTCTGGACCTGTCACAAGCAGGACCTTCCTCCTGGGCTTACAGCCCTGACTGAACCCCTTCTAGAAGGTTCCCTTTCTTCTTATACCCTCTGCTAGGGTGGTCCTCTTTGCTGCTTCCTCCACCCACACCCACTACATGGTTCCCTCTCCTTTGGTTCTTCCCCCCTCCAGCCAGGGACAGGGCTCAGCTGTGACCAAGTGCATCTTGCCCCGTCTGCTGGTCTGGAGTGGTGTAGTGCTGGATGCAGTTGTGTGGGTCCCGGGTAGTGTTACTTCCTTACCTGGGAGTGGGGTACCACACCTCTGGGTGAGGTGCAGTACCCCTGTGGCAACTGGACCCGCAGGGGCGCCACACAGCCACGCAACGAATATCGGGTGGTGTGATGACGTCAGTGCACCGTTCCACCCATTCCAGCTCACTGCAAGACAAGCCAGAAGAGGACACGGAGGCTGCAGTGGGTGAGTGAATGTAAGGTTTTTTATTTTTCTTATATTATTTGGCCTGCGAGTTGGATGGTGCGGGTATCATACTGTAAGGGGGGCCTTAGAGGACATCATAATGTATGGGGGGCTGTGCAGTACCTCATGCTGTGGAAGACATCATACAGTATGGGAGGCTGTGGTGACATTCATACTGTATGGGGGACTATGGGGACCATCATTTTTTTCCATGGCGCATGTGGGTCATAATACTGTGTGTGGAGGCTGTTGGGTCATAATACTGTGTGAAGAGGCTGTGGAACCATAATATTGTGTGGGGTGCTGTGGTGACCATAATAATATGTGGGGGTCTACGGGGACCATCATATTTTTTTGTGGAGCCTGTGAAATTGTAGGGGCCAGCCCTTATTGGACATTGAATGACACTGTGGCTTTGAAGTACTATGCTCCCCTCTGGGTTTTGTTGTTGGACTAGTCGCCTCTCCCTCCTGTTGTTTTTGGTTTCTGCTGAGGGAGATGAACCAGGAAGCAGAGGGACCTGTGTGTGTCTGAGGGAACAGAGAGGGTCCTGCTGGCTCCCTGATAAGGAGAGGCAATATAAAGAAGCTGTTAATCTATGGAAAGATAAGAGTACTGACTTTAGCAAGATTTGTTACCAGGATTGTGTCAAAGAGTAGAGGAATTCATCCCTTTTTCAAGAACGGTTTCCCTGATGACTGGTGACCTGAGGCAACAGAGAGCACAGAGTGTCAGCCATTCCTCAACAGTAACAACATTTGCCTGCTTACAAAGGAAAGAGATCCAATATACAGGAAAAAGGACTCAAGTGAATTGATTCAGCACAGTTACACCAGGAACAAGCGGCGGCCGCCATCTGGCATTGATCTATGCAATTGTGAGTGACTCACCGGTGTTGAATTGTGTTAGGGTTAAGCATAGTTTTCATTTGTTAGGACGCTGTAGCAGCGTGGCCCGAATAGCGAAAAGCCAGATAGAGAATTAACTTAGAGTAGTTTGTGAAAACTTGATGTGTACTGTTTATATTGAACTTTCATTGCCATAGCTGGAGCATAGCTTTGTGACTCTCTTCAGCTATATCTTCCTATATTCATGTTATTAATATTGTCATTGTAAATACAGTTATTCTCATTTCCCAGCATATAATTCCTTTGTACATAATAAAGCCGGAGTTTTGTTTCAGTCTTCTTGTCTGCTGTGCCATACTTGAATCCTGCCTTGCGGTGTTCTTTGGACACCTCTACAAAACCATCATACCTTGTATGTTTCCTGTGGTGTCATCATATGTATGGAGCCTGTTGGGCCATTATACTGTGTGGCGGGCTGTGGTAACAGGGCTGGCTCCAGGTTTTCATGGGCCCCGGGCGAAAGAGTCTCAGTGGGCCCCTTCAACACATGCCATGATTCATGATCCACAGATACGGCGTAGAGATATAGGTATAGTACAGTATAGAATAAATATGACCACCTATGCTGTGCCCTAAATAATCCCTACACTGTGCCCCGGAGTAAATAATTACCCCTTACTGTGCTCTTTGCAAAAAAATTACCCCACATTGTCAATTATGTTACATAGTGTCCACTCTGTCCCCTCTTATAAAATAATCCTATTGTAATGTTCCACTCCATATTGAGCCCCCTCTTCATACTGTTCCCCCACTCATTACTGAGCCTGTTCTTTACACTGTCCTTCCAATGCTGCCCCTTCTGCATTCTGATCCCCATACTGCCTAATCTCCAGTCACAAACTCCCCATATTGATCCATCTGCACACTGAGTATCCCCTATACTTCCCAATCTCCACACCAAATCCTCATATACTACCCAAACTCCATACAGAGCCACCCCCCTCTTTCAGACTGATCGCCATACTGTCTTATTTCCACAAAGTGACCCCCAACACTGCACCATCTCCATATTGAGCCCCAAATCATACAAAGTCCCCGTACACTGCCCCATCTCCACACAAAGACCCCATTACTAACCCATCTTTATAAAGTGCATCCCTATGCTACCAATTGCCATGCTAAGCCCCCTATACTGCCTAACCATCTCCAAAAAGAGTCCCCGTATACTTCCCCATCTCCAAAACAGAGCGCCCTATCCTGCCCTAACTTGATAAACAGCACACTATACTGCTCCATCTCCATACAGAACCCCTATACCACCCCATTTCCATACATAACCCCCCCATACTGCCCCATCTCTATACAGAACCCCCTATACTGTTTCATTTCCATACATAATCCCCTTATACTGTCCAATCTCCATAAAGAGCCCCATATACTGCCCTATCTCCATATAAAATACACTTACACTGCTCCATTTCTATATAGAGCCCCCCCTATACTGCTCCATCTTCATATTAAACTGCCCTATACTTCAGCATCTCCATAAAGACCCAGCTGTAATACTGCATCCCCATATGGGCCTGGGCGCCTTTCCATATTAATCCTTTATGTGTATATGGCCATGTCTTCAGCTCTACGAGCACTTACCATCTCCTGGCTGCTGCACCCACGCTGTCCGGTCCTCTGCGGTGCTTTCATGATGTCTGCAGTGTGATGAGATGAACTCATCATGCTGCACGTCAGGTGGGGAGAAGATCCCAGAAGTGTCGGCTCTTGTATCTTCATTTGCATTTGCGTCTGTAAAGATGCAAATACAAATGAATGACCGCATAATGTGCACTGCCTCCCCACACCCCCTGACGGCGAATGGGCCCCCCTGTTTGTTTAGGGCCCCGGCACTTGCCCGGGTGCACCGGGTCCTGACGACAGCCCTGTGTGGTAACCATCTTACTGTGTAGGGTGCTGTGGAGCATCATGCATTGTGTGGGGTTTGTTGAGCCATCATACTGTGTAGGTGGAGGGATGTGGGGAAATCATTCTGTGTGGGGCCATTTTTGGGGAAATCATATTCTAAGGGGGCAATAAAAAGGGTATCATAGTTGATGAGTACAATAAGGGGCTTCAGTAGGGGTAAAATAACTGAGTAAGTGCCGCAATACATATCCTTCTCCTTGTATTTCAAAGTTGGCAGGTATGCCCTAATGTGACTGCACTTATGTGCCATGATAGAACTTTTCCTATGAACTCCGTGATTTCTAATGTACTCCCCTGCTCAGAAGAATGATTACAATAATGAGGCACTGGGGGTCATTGTTATAAAGAGGCACAATGGGGTGGTAGCATTATTATATGTGGGCACAAGGGGATATTATTTCTATAGGGTGCTGTATAACTGTAAGGATGCACAGAGGAGTATTATAATTATGAGGAAGTACAGAGGGAGCTTTATTACTGTAAAAGGGCACAGAGGGGGCACGGTTATTGTGTGGAGCCTAATTGAAGGTTACTATTAATATGCAGGGCACATGAAGGACATTATTTTTGTGTAGAGCACTGGTTGTGGCTTTTATGGTTTGTATAGAGGTGGAGGAATCTGAGAAGGGGGCTGCAAAAGCAGTAAGCCAAAGATGTGTCTGTGTTATAGTTTGCAGGGACAAGATATGGATGGAAGAAGTAGTTATGGTGGTCTGGGCCAAATGGAAAAAGAAAAGGGAAACTAAATGAATATAATCAGTGAAACGTCATTGGTGAGAACCTGTACAGTATAAAAATTTATGGTCTGCACAACACTGGTGTGGGGATTATTATGGTCTGGTGGTATTTATCTGTTATATTGCAATATTATTTTTTCAATATTATTATTATTATTATTATTATTATTATTATTATTAAAGCTTATATTGTGGTATTATTGGTAAGATTGGTCTTGAAGTAAATCTTTACTTCCTCCAGGCATGGTAATATTAGTAATATTTATTAAAGAACCACAGTAAGGCATAAAATGGCAAGTGCAATCAATCATAGTTATAAGGTAAGCATAACTTAAATAGAATGCTTGTATATACTATTATTAATATGTGGATGTAATTACTGCTAGTATAAAATATACCATGACAGGCGCCAATAGAAGGTGAAATTCAGGGTAAATAAAGCATTTACGTTAGTTGTTTGGTGACATCCCCGCCGCCCCAACGCGCTTTTCGCCCTTTCTTCATCAAGGGACGTGAGTTTAGGGAGACGAGAGCCCATTTAAATAGGTTCAGACACCCAATCATGTGTAAAACAATTGCTTACATCTGTTTCATGGATGACGCTCTGGTTAATGATGGCACATGCGTCGTTGGGACTTGCCCCTCCACATGTGGATATTCCCGTTAGTGGGCCCGTGGACCGCAAGTGTTCCACCATTGCTAGGCAACGGCACATGCGCAGTTGTCCACCTTGGCCATTTTCAAGACGATCCAGGGGCATCCAAATTGGGCATGCACACTGCCAAACACGTTCTGAAAAGTGCCTACAGTGCTACTAGACTACTATCTGCTGCGTTTACTATGTGAACATAGTTTTTTACCCCAATTAAGATTGAATATGTATTTAGTGAATATAAATACAATATTTAGAAAGCAGCTATAGATTAAATATTATATATATATAATAATACCTAAACATACATTCATTCTAACAAATTAATAGTTAATCTAAGGGTATAACAATGTTCATGCTTTCCATAATTTAAACCATTAGGTGTGCCTATGAAATGAATAAGTCTGAGTGAGTGTATATGATTGATTAAACACAGAACCTGTGTATATTGAGACTGAAAAGTGTGAAGTGTAAATGAATATAAAATAAATGCATACACATACTGTATGTCATTATAAAATTTAAATAATTAAAAATGCAAACATCGCATATTGAGAGTGCATGAGTGAAAATAAGCACAAGAATTATGTAGGTAAAAATGTGAAGTGTGAATAAATATGATATATGTGTATACTCTCACATGTGTGAATGAATTTAAAATATATGTAAACCCTCACATGTCATAATAAAATTTAAGTCATGTAAATTATGAAAATTAAAAGTGCAAACATGGCATATTGAAAGTGCGAGTGAAATTGTACAAGTGAACTAGTCATCAAAAATAATGAAGATTGTGACACAATTAATTTCTTATACATATTGTCACACATATATATCGAAAATATGTGATAAATATGTGATAAAAAGGATTTAAAGCATACTAAATATCCATATTAGAATGCATAGGTACACATACAATGTGTATACCGTGGTATTATATTATGTTTGAATTAGGTGCTTATATATTTAGCACAGTACCATTTTGAACTCATGAGATCTGTAGTACTATATCATTGCATAATTTTATATGAGGTGGATATTGTAATTTGCATATGCACTTCAATCACAAATAACAATCCATTCACTCTCTAAAAAAGTATGTAAATTCAGTACTGCCTCTTATTTGCTTGCTATACGAGGTAAGGTGCCATACAGTGGTGGCCAAAAGTATTGGCACCCCTGCAATTCTGTCAGATAATACTCAGTTTCTTCCTGAAAATGATTGCAATCACAAATTGTTTGGTATTATTATCTTCATTTAATTTGTCTTCAATGAAAAAACACAAAAAGAATTGTCCTAAAGCCAAATTGGATATAATTCCACACCAAACCTAAAAAAGGGGGTGAACAAAAGTTTTGGCACTGTTTGAAAAATCATGTGATGCTTCTCTAATTCGTGTAATTAACAGCACCTGTAACTTACCTGTGGCACCTAACAGGTGTTGGCAATAACTAAATCACACTTGCAGCCAGTTAACATGGATTAAAGTTGACTCAACCTCTGTCCTGTGTCCTTGTGTGTACCACATTGAGCATGGAGAAAAGAAAGAAGACCAAAGAACTGTCTGAGGACTTGAGAAACCAAATTGTGAGGAAGCATGAGCAATCTCAAGGCTACAAGTCCATCTCCAAAGACCTGAATGTTCCTGTGTCTTCCGTGCGCAGTGTCATCAAGAAGTTTAAAGCCCATGGCACTGTGGCTAACCTCCCTAGATGTGGACGGAAAAGAAAATTGACGAGAGATTTCAACCCAAGATTGTGCAGATGGTGGATAAAGAACCTCGACTAACATCCAAACAAGTTCAAGCTGCCCTACAGTCCGAGGGTACAACAGTGTCAACCCGTACTATCCGTCGGCGTCTGAATGAAAAGGGACTGTATGGTAGGATACCCAGGAAGACCCCACTTCTTACCCCGAGACATAAAAAAGCCAGGCTGGAGTTTGCCAAAACTTACCTGAGAAAGCCTTAAATTTTTTCTAAGAATGTTCTCTGGTCAGATGAGACAAAAGTAGAGCTTTTTGGGAAAAAGCATCAACATAGAGTGTACAGGAAAAAAAAAGAGGCATTCAAAGAAAAGAACACGGTCCGTACAGTCAAACATGGCGGAGGTTCCCTGATGTTTTGGGGTTGCTTTGCTGCCTCTGGCACTGGACTGCTTGACCGTGTGCATGGCATTATGAAGTCTGAAGACTACCAACAAATTTTGCAGCATAATGTAGGGCCCAGTGTGAGAAAGCTGGGTCTCCCTCAGAGGTCATGGGTCTTCCAGCAGGACAATGACCCAAAACACACTTGCAAAAGCACTATAAAATGGTTTGAGAGAAAGCACTGGAGACTTCTAAGGTGGCCAGCAATGAGTCCAGACCTGAATCCCATAGAACACCTGTGGAGAGATCTCAAAATGGCAGTTTGGAGAAGGCACCCTTCAAATATCAGGGACCTGAAGCAGTTTGCCAAAGAAGAATGGTCTACAATTCCAGCAGAGCATTGTAAGAAACTCATTGATGGTTACCGGAAGCGGTTGTTCGCAGTTATTTTGGCTAAAGGTTGTGCAACCAAGTATTAGGCTGAGGGTGCCAATACTTTTGTCTGGCCCATTTTTGGAGTTTTGTGTGAAATGATCAATGATTTGATTTTTGCTTCATTCTCTTTTGTGTTTTTTCCTTGCAAGCAAATTAAATGAAGATAATAAGACCAAAGAATTTGTGATTGCAATCATTTTCAGGAAGAAACTGAGTATTATCTGACAGATTTGCAGGGGTGCCAATACTTTTGGCCACCACTGTAAGTATTCATATTGTTACATGTCTTTTGCAATCCTAATATCATTAACTTACCTCTATATGTTTACCTATGAATTGTAATATGGATATGTAGCACGCTTTAAATCCTTTTTATCACATATTTTCGCTAGATACAGTTAAAACCAGAAGTTTACATACACTATATAAAAAGACACATATGCATGTTTTTTCAATATCTGACATGAAATCAGAATAAACCTTTCCTGTTATAGGTCAATTAGGATTACCATAATTTCTAATATTTGCCAAATGCCAGAATAATGAGAGAGAGAGAATGTTTTAAGGCATTTTTATTACTTACCGCAAAGTCAAAAGTTTACATACTCTAAGATTATGAGAAAAACATGTATGTGTCTTTTTATATAGTGTATGTAAACTTCAGGTTTCAACTGTATGTGTGACAATATGTATAAAAAGTTTTAATCATATTAATTTTAATTATTTACTAATAAAGATTTACTATGGATTAATAAACTCTGGGTGTTGGGCTTTTTTCATGCCCGTACATATGCTTTAGGCCTGACTTATAGATGCCCACTGTCATAGCGTGGAGGAAGAACGCAGGAGCGGTGGCCATGGGGTCAAAATTCTTAGGGGAACAAAATTTCAAAAGATAAAAAAACAAAAAGAAATTACTGAAGACTTTGGCAGTGCACATGCCTCAGACTTCTGGCCGGGTTCCCAGGATCTCAAGGCGAGCGCCATTTGAACTGATCATCAACATGACGCTGAGAGTTGGATACTGTGGTAGATCCAGGAGCCCACCACTCTCCATCCTTAATGCCGCAGGCTGCTGTACACCTATGCTGTACACCGGCACAGGCGGCTCAATGACAGCACTGCACTGTGCCGCCTCTGCTGGCCGCTCTGTGTGCAGGTAGAAAAAAACCTTTCATGGATTAGGTGAGTATAAACTATTCTTTGTAGGAGGGGAGAGAGGGTCAGGGAGCTTCCACGTGTTCCAATTAGAAAAGGGTGAGGTTGGAATTAACGCTGGAGGGTGCCGATCCTGCTGGTGAGCACAGCCATAGTTGAAGAAGAGGGAGGATTCATTCCAGCACACCGACCAGGTAAAATGCAAAGAAGTTTATTTAGCCAGTTTAAAAGGAAAGGGGATTAAAACCACCCGACGCGTTTCTGTTGCCACAAATGCACCCTTAGTCATAGGATGTCAGTAAGAGAATGAAGGCTAGTATATAAAGAGAAAATCATCCAATCATGAATGCGGGAGATCATTACATAGAAAATACAACAGGTGTGAACACAAAGAACGACATGCTTCTCTAATCACAAGTGGGCAAGATTAACCCCTTTAAAGCCCATGACATACTAATACGCGTCTGTGCCCTGGGACTTAAGAGCCTGACCCGTATTAGCACGTCATCGCGATTGCGCGCACACACAGGCTGTGCGTGGCGCGATCGCCGCCGGGTTTCAGCTGATTGTCACAGCTGACACCCGGTACTATGTGCAAGGAGCGGTCCCGCTAAGGGGAGGTGATCCTCTTCCGGCCTCCAGCGCTGTCTGCAAAGGCTTCCCGGGTGTTGCCATGACGATCCGATGTCATCATGACAACATCCGGGTCACCAGATAGCAGGAAGATCTTTTGGTCATGCGCAGTGCATCTCCAAACAATCTTCTCACTGTGCAGCGCGATCAGAATAAAAAAAGTGAAAGTCCCAGAGTGGGACAAAGTAAAAAAGTAAAAAAACTCTCAGAAAGTGAAAAAAAAAATTAAAAATTTTTTAAAAAATATTAAAAAAAAAATAAAAAAAATAATCCACAAAAAAAAATATATAATGTACCCATCAATAAATATTATTATGAAAAAAAAAAAAACAATAAAAGTACACATATTTGGTATTGCCGCGTCCGGAACGACCTGACCTATAAAACTGTCCCACTAGTTAACCCCTTCAGTGAACACGGTAAAAAATAAAAATAAAAAACGAAGCAAAAAACAATGCTTTATCATCATACCGCCAAACAAAAAATGGAATAACACGCGATCAAAAAGACGAATATAAATAAAAATAGTATCGCTGAAAACATCATCTTGTCCCGCAAAAAACAAACCACCATACTGCTCCATCATCCGAAAAATCAAAAAGTTATAGTGTGACACCCCAGGGGTCTGGTTGCCACAGTAATAGAGATATTATGTCTGAGAGCAAGTGGGAGGTTTCTCTGGTCAGGAGCCCTAAACATGCAACACGGTCCGCCCAGACCTGGGAGGGGAGGAATCTGCCCTTTTAAACTGGGTCTGGGGCGGGATTAGAGCAGTCAGAGTCTGGAGAGGGAAAGTGAGATCAGGAGCTCTGGAGGAGCAGTAGCTGAAGTCCAGGGGCTGGAGCTGAGCAGAGTTCGCCCTGGACGAAGATACTAAAGCCGGACACAGGAGTCCGAGGCTGTGGGGACTGATATACACCCAGCAGCAGAAACCAGCCGGCAGGGGATTCCAGGTCCTCTGGCCATAGAAGCCCGGAGGCTCAGTCACAGAGAAGGGACCAGCGCCGCCATCCAGGAGCGGAGGCTAACAGAAGGCCCCAAGTCACCAGCCATACGGGTGAGCACCACACGGTATACTCAGGGACGTGGGCTACTTGTAACCGCTGACAGCAAGGTAGCCAGGAAGAGTGCAGATTAACGGGGAGGCCTACAACTCCACCTGGCCAGGGGAACTCCTGCTTGCTCGCAGACTGACCAAGCCCCTCATACTAGCCAGTACTCCCGGGAGGGTCTGCCTTGTACCATCAGTAAAGACCCTGAACTGCACCTCACGTCTCTGTGATTCCTTGCCGCTCCTGCACCATTAGCACTGGGACCCTCACACCATCACTCCCATCATCTTCCACATTAGCTGCCCTGAGGCAATACTTCTCCCGTGGGGAGTCATCCCATACTCAGCTGCGCAAACAACATCAGCTTCAGCGGTCTGCAACGCAGCGGCGGTCCCCACTGACCGCAATCCACGGGTGGCGTAGTCGGACACTTATTACAATACAAATAGACTGCCACTGGTTTGACCGCCCTGGGCACGGACCGGGTCACCGCCACGGAGGACTACAACCCCCAGCGATCCGGCTCCGGGTATCCCCCTGCACAGCACAGGGCCAGGGGGCGCGTCAACTTTGGCGTAGTCGGCAGGATTTCGTGCCCGCAACCACCGGGTACTGCGTGCCTGAAAAAGAGACTTTTATACTTACCTGTGGTGAAGTTTCCCGCCGTCTGGAGTCGTTTCCCGCCATCCGGAGCCAATTCCCGCCATCAGACGCCATCTTGGACCGTTTCCCGCCGTCTTCTGCCTTCTTCCCGCCATCCGCAGCTGCTTCCCGCCTTCGGACGCCATCTTCGGGACGCCGCACGGGAAGAAGAGGGGCGTGGACGCCGAAAGCGCGCGAGATCCGAAGCTCCGCCCCATGCTCCGCCCCACGCTCTGACGCTGCGCAAGGTCCTGAGAGGGAGGAAGAGCGACGCTGACGTCATCGGAGCGCGACGCCAGGTCCTCAACCCCGACGATCGACTGCGGAGCCGCGGCCTACGGAAGAAGAGCATCGCAAGGTAGGCCACGGTCCACTAGGGGGGAGGAGGATGCCGGACACCGAGGGGAGCTCCACTGCCACAGCCACCGCCAGCGCAACCGCTGCAACAGTCATGCCATTCACCATGCCCTATATCCCGGGGGCAGCCTGGCTACCCCAGTACTCAGGGGAGTCACATACCCTAAATGACTTTAGAGAAAGACTGGATAGCCTCTTCCAGGTGTACCCCCTCACAGAAGAGCAAAAAGTGAGCATCCTGGTGGCCCAATTAATCGGGGCAGCCCAAAGGGAGGTAAAGTCCTGGCCACCTGGGAGGAAGAGGACTGTCAGAGACATACTAACCCGGCTGAAAGACACATTTGACACCCGCACCTCAGCCGAAATAAAGCTCAGATTTTACGGGTGCAAACAGCGAGCACATGAGAGTATAAGAGACTATGCTTTAAACTTAAAAGAGGCCCTGAGAGCCATTAAGCAGGCAGACCCTGACAGCGTGGGAAATGAAGATAAGCTGTTGACTGAACAATTTATTGAGGGTCTACTGTGCAATGCCCACCGAACCCAGTTGCGGGCAATGGCCTTACAGGACCCTGACCTGGACTTTGCACAGTTCAAGGACAGAGCCATCCGGGTGCTCCGAGAACCGGCACCAGGTGGCGCTGTGACCCACAGGCGCCCTGCTATCACTTATCACCAGGAGACGGTGCCCTTGTCTGCAGGGCCTGTGGGAGCTGATGCGCAGGCTTTAAACAGTGACCCGGCTACAGACCTGCACCATCAGGTCCAAGAGCTAACTAAAAGCGTTGCCGCGCTAACCAGAACTGTGCAGTCTTTACAGGTCTCTTCTCCAGGAAAGATCCAGCTGTCATCCGGACCGGAGGACGTCCCGTGGCGCCGACTGAGGAGGACCCCACCGGCCAGAGGAAGACCCAGCGACAGATACAACGAGGACGGACGACACATCTGCCGCCGCTGCAATCAACCAGGACATGTAGCAAGGTACTGTCATTTAAACGGGCACAACCTGGGGTAGAGGGCCAACCCCCAGGCATAAGACCATCAGGCCCATCAAACTGGCGCGATAAATACGTAGGGGGACGTCCAATCTTGCCTGTGGTACTGGATGGCATTCCTATGAGTGCCCTACTAGACACCGGGTCACAGGTCACCACCATCCTGTACGTGCTCTTCAAGCAGTACTGGAATGACTCGGACATAACCCGCTACCCAGATGACGACCTGAGTATCATCGCCAGCAATGGTCAGCCCGTGCCGCAGGTTGGATTCAAAGAGGTGACCATTAAGATCGGTAAAGTCGAACTGGCGGCACAAGGACTGATAATAGTGGACATAGACCGTCATGAGAGTCACCCTAGAATAACCTTGGGAACTAATGTGATTGAAAATTGTCTTGCAGAGGTGATTCTCATTTTACAGCAGGTTGCCAAGAACGCCAGTTCCGGCCAGCAGCGTGTGCTCCAAAAAGAGATCCGGGCACTGATGAAGCGGCAACAGGTGGAACTATCTGGTGGTGAGATAGGTAGCGTGAGAATGTGTGACCCGTTCCCTATTGCCATGCCCCCAAAAAGTGAGATGATGATTTGGTGCCGGGCAGCTATTGGTCTAAGAGGTAGAGACTACCAAGCAATGGTAGAACCCGTCTACTCAGACAGTAGGCCCACCATTTTGACAGCACGGGGGGTGGTCGATGTACGCCATGGGAGGGTGCCCGTTCGCATCATAAATATCGGTGAGAGAGAAGTACACCTGCCCCGGTATGCCACGCTAGCTAAATTGTTCACCATAAACCAGAATTCTGTACAGGCCGTGGAACCCTTGCCTCCATCTCAACCAGAGGAAGGTAACGGCTCTAAGAAACCAGTGGAGGACTGGTGTCAGCAACTACATCTGGGTACTGACTCCACTCCCTCACACCAGAAACAAGGAGTCTATCGGGTGGTTCAAGAGTACGAGAGAGTGTTTAGTAAACACCCGTTAGACTTCGGGCGAGTAAAGGGGGTAGAACACCACATCCCCACGGGAGACCATCCTCCCATAAAGGAGAGATACCGACCCGTACCCCCTGCACACTACCAACACGCCAAGGGGATGCTTAGAGACATGAAGGAGGCTGGGGTAATCAGGGACAGCTGTAGCCCCTGGGCAGCTCCACTAGTCTTAGTGAAAAAGAAGGACAACACTATGAGAATGTGTGTAGACTACAGGAAGGTCAACCGTATCACACACAAAGATGCGTACCCGTTACCAAGGATAGAAGAGTCCTTAGCTGCATTAAAATCTGCTAACTTCTTCTCTACTTTGGATCTCACTAGCGGGTACTGGCAGGTTCCTGTAGCAGAGGCAGACCGAGAGAAGACCGCATTCACCACCCCGATGGGTCTCAGCGAATTTAACTGTATGCCATTCGGGCTCTGCAACGCACCAGGAACCTTCCAACGGTTGATGGAATGCTGTCTGGGACACCGGAACTTCGAGACGGTCCTGTTATACCTGGACAATGTCATCGTCTATTCCAAGACCTACGAGGACCACCTGAAACACCTGGCAGAAGTGTTCGAAGCTCTGGCAAACTACGGCCTAAAGGTGAAACCCTCCAAGTGTCACCTCCTGAAACCAAAGGTGCAATACCTGGGACACGTGGTGAGTGCTGACGGAGTGGCTCCTGACCCTGATAAGATCACCGTGATTAAGGACTGGCCAAGACCCTCCAGCATAAAGGAAGTGCGGCAGTTCCTCGGGTTGGTAGGCTACTACCGAAGATTCATTCCCGGTTTCACCAAAATGGCAGCCCCTATGCAGGACCTCCTGATAGGTCAATCTCGAAAAGCCAAAAACCAGAAGCCGCCCTTCAGGTGGGAAAAGCTGGAAGAGGAGTCCTTCTGCCAGCTGAAGATGGCCCTCACGGGGGATGAAATCCTGGCATATCCAGACTACAGCCAGCCCTTTATCCTCCACACGGACGCAAGCAACATCGGGCTAGGAGCCGTACTGTCCCAGATCCAGCAAGGGAAAGAACGGGTAATCGCTTACGCCAGCCGAAAGCTACGGCCCACGGAGAGGAACCCTGAGAATTATAGCTCATTCAAGCTGGAGTTCCTGGCAGTAGTGTGGGCAGTGACCGAACGTTTCAAGCATTACCTTGCCTCCTCCAAATTCACCGTGTACACGGATAACAACCCGTTGACACACCTGGACACTGCAAGGCTCGGTGCCCTGGAACAGAGATGGATGGCCCGTCTGTCCAACTTTGAATTCACCATCAAATACCGGGCAGGACGCTCAAATGCCAACGCGGATGCCCTGTCTAGAATGCCGAACTTACCAGACGTAGGGGAAGATCCAGAAGATCTGGAAGAAGTCGAGCTCCCTGCATTCCACCATCATGGGATTACCCTGTATTCCCACCGTGTGAAGGACAGGCGCTCTGTGACGTTCAATCCCTTGCCCCACTACAACTGGGCAGAAACGCAAGACAGTGATCCCGCAGTCCGTCTGGTGAAGGAAATGCTGACCCAAGCCGATGCCTGTCTTGACCCAGACGCTCCGGAGGAGACCAAGCAACTGTGGAAGGAGAAAAGTAAGCTGTTCCTCTACAGGGAGAAGCTGTGCCGGAGAATGGTTAACTCTCGAACACATGAGTTGACCTGGCAGGTAGTGGTCCCAAGACGAGACGCGGCTATGGTTCTGGAGGCATACCACAACGGAGCAGGACACTTCGGATGGAAGAAGCTGGAGTTCTTGTTGCGTGAACGGTTCTACTGGGTAGGCATGAGAGGAGCCATCGAGAGGTGGTGCAGAGACTGTGGCCCGTGCCACCTGAGAAGAAAAGACCGTGCCAGCCAGAAGACTCCCCTGCAGCCCATCATCACCAGACAGCCGCTGGAACTGGTAGCCCTGGACCATGTGAAACTGGCTCCAAGCAGATCTGGGTATGTCTACGCCCTAACCATCGTAGATCATTGCTCCCGGTTCCTGGTGGTGGTCCCGGTCAAGGACTTAACGGCTCAAACAGCAGTTAGAGCCTTCCAGCAGCACTTTTGCCGTCCACACGGGTACCCGGACCAAGTGCTGACAGACCAAGGACCAGCCTTTGAAGCGGAGGTCTTCCAGGAGTTCTGCAACCTGTATGGCTGCAAGAAGATAAGAACAACGCCCTATCACCCTCAAACCAATGGACTCTGCGAGAAGATGAACCAGGTGGTGATAGATCTGCTAAAAACATTGCCCCTGGAAGAACGCAGTCTGTGGCCTGAGAAACTGCCCGATCTGGTGGACCTGTATAACCACATCCCTGTAGGTTCCACCAACTGTACCCCGGCTTACCTAATGAGAGCAAGACCTGGTAAGCTGCCTATTGACCTGGATATGGGAGTCCTGACGCCTGAGGACACCTCGCCAGAGGCAGACTGGGATACAGAACGACAGCAGCAGTATCGGAAAGTACAGGAGAGCGTCGAGCGAAGTCTGTCTCAAGCTAGAGAAAGGCAAGAGAAGGCTTATAACCAGTATGCTCCCGCTGTTCCCCTGGTACCTGGAGAGCAGGTCTTGAAGAGAAAGAGGCGGCTCCACAAGTTGGACGACCAGTGGGAGAAGGACCCGTACACCGTACTGCCATCAAGCCATGAGAACCCAAAAATCTGCGTAATCAGTAAGGATGGAGGAGAAACCACAGCCATTGTCTCCAGAGACCCCCTGAAGAAGTGTCCCGAGCAGCTGCAAAGCCCTGAAGAAGATCAAGAAAACCCTCAACCCGCAGAGGAAAGGGAAGAAATGATCAGTACCGTACTCGGAGACTTCCCCCGGTCTTGGACACAAGTAAATGGCGCGGTCGTGGTACCCGTCCTCACCTTTCTCCAGCCAGCCCCGCAAGTGCCTACAGAGGAACCGGTAGAGCTGGAAGAGCAGCCGGCCCAAGAGGCAGAAGAGTCCACACCAGCAGTACAGGAGGATCAACCCTCTGCTAGTAGTGAGCCTGCCGTGCCCCTAGTGAGCCAAAGAGTGCGCAGAAAGCTGCCCAGCTTGCCCATAAAACCTCCTACACCCTGTAGTGCAGAACCAGTTAGTGAGCTCCGTAGGTCCACTAGAGTCACTAGAGGTCAGATGCCCGCTCGCTGGAGAATCTAAACCAATGCACTGTAAAGTTGACTGTTTATTGAAAAATGTTTATGGTTTATGTTTGTTGCCTGTTACTAATTATGTTTCTCAGTTACCCTGCAGATTTATTTGGACTAACAGGTTATGGACACTGGATAACCGGAACAGTTTTGTAGATAGTTGCACCTTGGTGCCTCTTGTGAAGACGGCCGTGGAAGAGAAAACCTGTCTGGCGTGGCCTACTTGCGGCCCAAAGTAGCTAGCTCCAGCCTTGCAGCCACGCCCAAGGACAACGCAAGGGGTTTGCTTTGGACAGGTCCCCTACTTCCCTTAAAACTTCACCTTGGGTGATATGGACACCCGGTTGCGGACACGCCGTGACCTCTACAGACTAAAGCTTCTTGTAAATATGTTGTCTTGTTATTGTTATACCTTGTATTTATGTTTCTTTAAAAAAATGTGTTTAGTCCCGGAGTACTAAAATTTACTAGGGGGGAATGTGACACCCCAGGGGTCTGGTTGCCACAGTAATAGAGATATTATGTCTGAGAGCAAGTGGGAGGTTTCTCTGGTCAGGAGCCCTAAACATGCAATACAGTCCGCCCAGACCTGGGAGGGGAGGAATCTGCCCTTTTAAACTGGGTCTGGGGCGGGATTAGAGCAGTCAGAGTCTGGAGAGGGAAAGTGAGATCAGGAGCTCTGGAGGAGCAGTAGCTGAAGTCCAGGGGCTGGAGCTGAGCAGAGTTCGCCCTGGACGAAGATACTAAAGCCGGACACAGGAGTCCGAGGCTGTGGGGACTGATATACACCCAGCAGCAGAAACCAGCCGGCAGGGGATTCCAGGTCCTCTGGCCATAGAAGCCCGGAGGCTCAGTCACAGAGAAGGGACCAGCGCCGCCATCCAGGAGCAGAGGCTAACAGAAGGCCCCAAGTCACCAGCCATACGGGTGAGCACCACACGGTATACTCAGGGACGTGGGCTACTTGTAACCGCTGACAGCAAGGTAGCCAGGAAGAGTGCAGATTAACGGGGAGGCCTACAACTCCACCTGGCCAGGGGAACTCCTGCTTGCTCGCAGACTGACCAAGCCCCTCATACTAGCCAGTACTCCCGGGAGGGTCTGCCTTGTACCATCAGTAAAGACCCTGAACTGCACCTCACGTCTCTGTGATTCCTTGCCGCTCCTGCACCATTAGCACTGGGACCCTCACACCATCACTCCCATCATCTTCCACATTAGCTGCCCTGAGGCAATACTTCTCCCGTGGGGAGTCATCCCATACTCAGCTGCGCAAACAACATCAGCCTCAGCGGTCTGCAACGCAGCGGCAGTCCCCACTGACCGCAATCCACGGGTGGCGTAGTCGGACACTTATTACAATACAAATAGACTGCCACTGGTTTGACCGCCCTGGGCACGGACCGGGTCACCGCCACGGAGGACTACAACCCCCAGCGATCCGGCTCCGGGTATCCCCCTGCACAGCACAGGCCCAGGGGGCGCGTCAATAGCTCTCAGAATAAAGCGATGCAAAAAAATATTTTTTTCTATAAAATAGTTTTTATTGTGTAAAAGCGCCAAAACATAGAAAAACGATATAAATGTGGTACCGCTGTAAACGTACTGAACCGAAGAATAAAGCTACCTTATCAATTTTACCACACGCGGAGTAGAAAAAAAAATAAAAAATTCCTGAATTGTTGGTTTTTGTTTATTCTGCCTCCCAAAAGCTGGAATAGAAAGCGATCAAAAAATGTCACATGCCTGAAAATGGCACCAATAAAAACGTCAACTCATCCCGCAAAAAACAAGTCATCACATGTCTTTGTCGGCCAAAATATGGAAAAATTATAGCTCTCAAAATATGGCGTTGCAAAAACTAGATTTTACAAAATATGTGTCTTTTAGTGTGTGACAGCTGTCAATCATAAAAACCCGATATAATTCTGGTATCTCTGTAGTCGCACCGACCCGAAGAATAAGGTCGTCTAATCACTTATACCGCACTAGAAACGGCGTAAAAAATAAACGCTAGGGCTGGGGTTGGGGTTAGGGTTGTGCTAATGTTAGGTTTGGGGTCAGGGTTGGGCTAGGGTAGATTTAGGGTTGGGGTTAGGGTTGTTTTTTTTTTTCAAAAGTAAAAAGCAACAACAAAAAAAAAAGATGACGATATGGCAACTAGTATTGAACGCAAGTGCTCGCTACTTGAGTTTGCATCGGGTGCTCGGTTATGCATTGAGTATCGCGGGTGCTCGAGTCTCCGCCCCATATGCTTCGCGGCCAAAAAAACCTCGCGGGGATTGCCTGCTATGCACGAGCGATCTCCGCATGTTTTTTTTTTGGTGTCTAATAACCGTGAAACATGCGGGCGGGGACTCGAGCATTTCACTTGGGCACCCATGATACATGGTGCATACCTGAGTACCCGATGCAAACTCAAGTAGCGAGCACTTGCGCTCAAGACTAATGACAACTTATTCATTATGATGACCTAATGTCATCAAATTCTGTGTCGTACCTCTGGGTTCAAAATGTTCACTATACCCCTTGATAAAATCCTTGAGGGGTGTAGTTTCCAAAACGTGGTCACTTGTGGGGGGTTTCAACTATTTAGGCACATCAGGGGCTCTCCAAACGCGACATGGCGTCCGCTCTCGATTCCAGCCGATTTTGCGTTCAAAAAGTCACACAGTGCTCCTTCCCTTCTGAACTCTGCCGTGCGCCCAAACACTGTATTTTCCCACATATGGGGTATTGGCGTACTCAGGAGAAATTGCAGAAAAGTTTTTGGGGTCCATTTTCTCCTCTTACCCTTGTGAAAATAAAAAAATTGGGGCTAAAACATCATTTTTGTGGAAAAAGTTTGATTTTTTTATTTTCACGGCTCCATGTTATAAACTTCTGTAAAGGACTTGGGGGTTCAAGGTGCTCACCACACATCTAGATAAGTTCCCTGAGGGGTCTGGTTTCTAAAATGGTGTCACTTGTGGGGGGTTTCCACTGTTTAGGCACATCAGGGGTACATCCGCTAATTATTCAAGCAAATTTTACATTCAAAAAGTCAAATGGCGCTCCTTCCCTTCCGAACCCGGCCATGTGCCCAAACAGTGGTTTTCCCCCACATATGGGGTATCTGCTTACTCAGGAGAAATTGCACAACAAACTGCATGGTGCAATTTCTCCTGTTACCCTTATGAAAATGCAAAAGTGGGGGCTGAAAAATATTTTTGTGGGAAAAAATGTGAAAATTTTATTTTTGCGGCTCAATGTTATAAACTTCTGTGAAGCACCTGGGGGTTTAAGGTGCTCACCACACATCTAGATAAGTTCCCTGAGGGGTCTAGTTTCCAAAATGGTGTCATTTGTGGGGGGTTTCCACTGTTTAGGCACATCAGTGCGCATTTAGCGCGCGCTGCTTCCCGGCCACGGTGCTTAGGGCGCGCGTGCGCGCGCTCCCCCTCTCTTAAAGGGGCGGCGCGCGCCGTCCTAAGGAGTCCCCGGCCAATGGCCGGAGGACTTCACCATATATAAGGCACCTCCTCCAAAATGGAGGTGCCCGAGCAATGTTGTTGCAAAGCCTTCACTCTGCTTCAGCCCTCAGGTCCCGTTTCCAGTTACCTGCCAGTCACCTGCCAGATTCCTGCCTGTTACCTGCCAGTCACCTGTCAGATTCCTGCCTGTTACCTGCCAGTCACCTGTCAGATTCCTGCTTGATACCTGCCAGATATCCTTTTACCTGCTTGCAAGCCTGCGGCCCGACGGTCTGCCTTCCGACACCTGTCAGTCTGTCTATGGACCAGCCTGCCCGCTCACCTGGGAGCACCCATCGGCTGCCTGCCTGCTAGCCTACCTGGAGGCTCCGCCGTCACTTGCCGTGACCACCTGCCAGTCCAGAGACTCTTGTCTGCTCACCTGGGAGCGCTCATCTGCTACCTGCCTGCTAGCCTACCTGGAGGCTCCGCCGTCACTTGCCGTGACCACCTGCCTGTCCAGAGACTCTTGTCTGCTCACCTGGGAGCGCTCATCTGCTACCTGCCTGCTAGCCTACCTGGAGGCTCCGCCGTCACTTGCCGTGACCACCTGCCTGTCCAGAGACTCTCGCCTGCTCACCTAGGAGCGCTCACCTGCTACCTGCTTGCTAGCCTACCTGGAGGCTCTGCCGTCACTAGCCGTGACCACCTGCCTGTCCAGAGACTGTCCCTGTCACTTGCCGTGAGTACCCGTCCTTCTACCCAGAGACTGTCCCTGTCACTTGCCGTGACTATCTGCCCTGCTACCCAGAGACTGTCCCTGTCACTTGCCGTGACTACCTGTCCTTCTACCCAGAGACTGTCCCTGCCACTTGCCGTGACTACCTGCCCTTCTACCCAGAGACTGTCCCTGTCACTTGACGTGATTACCTGCCCGTCTTCCCTGGGAGCCACCCGCTTCCTTACAAGGACCGCCCCCTTGTATAGTGGCTCAGAGGTTCCGCCTCCCAGACCCGTTACAGTTTGCTCGGGCCATGGAATCCGGTGTCTCCAAAGCTCCCTCGCTCTCGGACCTATGTCATGAACTGTCCCGTCAGAGGTCCCAACAGGAGTCCGTCCTGAGTCACCTGCGGAGTGTCAACTCTCGCCTGGACACTCTGTCTGCTCCACCTGCAACCACCGCTAGTGTCATGACTCGCAACCCGGCAGCACCGCTGCCCACCAATACCATGGTATCCTGTCCCGGACCCCGGCTTTCTGCACCTCCTCGTTTCGGAGGTGACTCCGCTCAAGCTCGGGGCTTCATAAACCAGTGCACCCTGCACTTTGAACTCTTGTCCCACCAGTTTATCTCCGACCGGTCCAAAGTAGCCTTTATCATGTCCCACCTCACGGGGGAGGCTCTGGCTTGGCTAAATCCTCTGTGGGAGAGAGGAGATCCCCTGGTGTCCGACCTGCCAGCCTTTCTCACAGCTTTCCGGAAAGTCTTCGACGAACCCGGATGGAAGACCTCATCCGCATCGTCTCTGCTACGCCTCGGTCAAGGAAATCTCACCGTGGGCCAATATGCCATACGGTTCCGTACCCTTGCTTCGGAACTGGCCTGGGATAACGACGCTCTGGTGTCTGTCTTCTGGGAGGGTCTGTCTGGCCGTATTAAAGATGAACTCGCCGGTCGGGACATTCCTACCACTCTCGACGACTTAATAACACTTGCCACCCGGATTGACATCCGATTCCAGGAGCGCGCCAAAGAGGTCACCCGAGAGAGGAGGTTTCCACGTCTAACCCCCACCTTCCAGAAACCCGTCACTCCCTCCGTTACTCCCCAGGCACACTCACCTGAGCCTATGCAGTTCGACCAGACCAAGATGGTCAAAACCCGTCAAGACTTACGCCGTGCCGAGGGGAGCTGCTTCTACTGTGGTAGTAAGGAGCACCGGATCCGTTCCTATCCAGAGAGGTCGGGAAACGCCTGTGTCTAGGATCGCTCAGAGAGGTCGCCCTAGACAAAAGTAAACCCTCTCCATCTCTGATGCTGTCAGTCTCTATCACCTGCGGAGAGAACCGCTATTTCGAACTGGCTCAACTTGACTCAGGAGCTGCTGGAAATCTCATTTCTCAGTCTCTGGTAGAGAAATACCGCATTCCCACCAAACCTCTGGCCGTACCTTTATCTGTCGCCGCCGTGGATGGGGGCCTCTTACCACATCCCATCCAACTCATCACCGAATCCATAACTCTGCAGGTGGGAATGCTGCATTCTGAGAGCATCTCCTTTCATGTTCTGCCTGGACTCTCTCACGCACTCTTGTTAGGCCTGCCTTGGCTCCAGAAACATGCACCCGTGCTTGACTGGCAGACCGGAGAAGTCCTTCGCTGGGGACAGGACTGCCATAGGACTTGTCTAGTTCCCGTTCATCCTGCTCGTCCTTCTCCTACCCCAGTCAGTCTACCCGGTCTACCTGTTCCCTATTGGTCTTATGCGGATGTCTTCAATAAAAAAGAAGCAGAGACATTACCCCCTCATAGACCATACGATTGTCCAATTGACCTGATACCCGGCTATACTCCTCCCCATGGGCGTATCTACCCTTTGTCCGCAGCGGAGACCCGGTCCATGTCAGAATTTATTGAGGAGAATCTGGCCCGGGGATTTATCCGGAAATCTACCTCCCCGGTGGGAGCAGGCTTCTTCTTCGTCAAAAATAAGGACGGCTCACTCCGTCCCTGTATAGACTATAGAGGCCTTAACCAGATCACGGTGAAGAATAAATACCCCCTTCCGCTCATTCCGGAATTATTTGACCGTCTGAGGGGGGCTAGAATCTTCACCAAGCTGGACCTCCGTGTGGCGTATAACCTGGTCCGTATCCGTCAGGGGGATGAGTGGAAGATGGCATTCAACACCCGGGACGGCCACTATGAATACCTGGTAATGCCCTTCGGTCTCTGTAACGCTCCTGCCGTCTTTCAAGAGTTGGTCAATGACATCTTCCGTGACCTTCTCTACTCCTGCGTGGTGGTGTACCTGGACGACATCTTGGTCTTCTCTCCGGACCTTCCTACTCACCGGAGGGATGTTCGTCAGGTCCTGCTCAGGCTCAGGCAGAACCACCTCTACGCTAAATATGAGAAGTGCATCTTTGAGCAGACCTCTCTTCCATTTCTGGGCTACATAATCTCTCAGACCGGCCTACAAATGGATCCTGAGAAACTGTCTGCCATCCAGAAGTGGCCCCGACCAGAGGGGTTGAAGGCTATTCAGCGGTTCCTGGGCTTCGCCAACTATTACCGCCTCTTCATACCGCACTTCTCTTCCCGGACTGCTCCTATCTCTGCGCTCACCCGTAAGGGTACTAATCCCAGAAGATGGCCGCCCGAAGCTGAGGAGGCCTTTCTTTCCTTAAAACAGGCCTTCTCCTCCGCCCCGGTGCTGCATCGTCCAGACGGCAACAAACAATTCTTCCTAGAAGTTGACGCTTCCTCCTCCGGAGCCGGGGCGGTACTTACCCAAAAGTCATCTTCCGGAAGAATGGTAACCTGCGGTTTTTTCTCCAAACTCTTCTCTTCTTCTGAGCGCAACTATTCTATTGGAGACCGTGAATTGTTAGCCATTAAGCTGGCACTGGAGGAGTGGCGTTACCTGCTCGAGGGGGCTCTTCACCCGGTAATAATTTACACGGACCACAAGAACTTGGCTTACCTTCAGAGCGCCCAGAGACTTAACCCGCGCCAAGCCCGGTGGTCCTTGTTTTTTGCCCGCTTTGATTTTGTTCTTCATTTTCGCCCGGCAGACAAAAACATCAAAGCTGACGCCTTGTCCCGATCCTTCCTGGTATCTGATCTAGAGGAGGAACCTAAGCACATCATTGATCCCGCCAGAGTAATGCAAGTGGCTCCCGTGAATCTAAATCGTCTCCCTCCCGGTAAGACGTTTGTAACTGTACCTGATCGGAAGAAGGTCCTACACTGGGGTCACTCGTCTAAGGTAGCTGGCCACGCCGGTCAGAAAAAGACCCTCCAGCTCATTACCCGGCATTACTGGTGGCCTACCCTGCACAAGGATGTAATAGACTTTGTTTCTGCCTGTGTGTCCTGCGCCCGCAGCAAAGTTCCGAGACACCTGCCAACCGGGCGCCTTCTTCCTCTTCCAGTACCTGATGCCCCGTGGCAGCATATTGCTATGGACTTTATAACGGATCTTCCTGTCTCTGCCGGTTGTACGGTCATTTGGGTGGTCGCTGATCGCTTCTCCAAGATGGCGCACTTCATTCCCCTGCCGGGTCTCCCGTCTGCACCCGAACTGGCTAAAGACTTTATCCGCCACATCTTCCGTCTCCATGGCCTGCCCCTCCACATCGTGTCAGATCGTGGGGTTCAGTTCACCTCACGCTTCTGGAGAGCCACATGTAAGTTGCTTGACGTCACTCTGGACTTCTCCTCCGCTTACCATCCACAGTCCAATGGTCAAGTGGAGCGGATCAATCAGAACCTGACCAGTTACCTCCGGCACTTCGTTAATGCCCACCATTCGGACTGGGTGGATCTCCTACCATGGGCCGAGTTCTCTTATAATAATCACGAGAGCGAATCTTCCTCCAAATCCCCGTTTTTTGTAGTCTTCGGTCAGCATCCTCGGATCCCATTTCCCGTCTCCACCTCGGTGGACAATCCAGCTGCGGAATCTCTCGTTCGCGAATTCTCCTCCATTTGGGAGAGTACCCGATCCGCACTCCTTCAGTCGTCCGAACGGAAGAAAAAACACGCTGACAAGAAACGCCTGGATCCTCCACAATTCCGTCCTGGAGATAAAGTCTGGCTCTCGTCCAAATATGTCCGGCTCAAGATTCCCTCCTACAAGTTAGGGCCTCGGTTCATAGGCCCACTGGAAGTTATCAAACAGATCAACCCGGTGGCCTATAAATTAAAACTCCCGGCCAACTTACGGATCCCTAACTCCTTCCATGTATCTCTCCTCAAACCCGTGGTACTTAACTCTTTTTCCAAGTCTACAGGTACGCCTCCTGCTCCGGTTTCCGCTGAGAACGAGTTTGAGGTAGAGAACATTCTGGCCACCAAAAGGGTAAGAGGAAAAACCTTTTTTCTGGTAGATTGGAAGGGGTTTGGTCCTGAGGGGAGAACGTGGGAGCCCCGGGAGAACATCCATGCCCCTCTCATCCTTGATAAATTTCTCTCTGGCCTAAAGAAGGGGGGCCTAAAGGGGGGGGTACTGTAGCGTCGGCGTCCCTGCCTCCTGCTAGGCAGGGACGCTGTTCCCCTCACCTCTCCGCTCTGTGCCCGGCGTCTTCCTCCCGCTCTGCTGGCAGCGCGCGCTGCTTCCCGGCCACGGGGCTTAGGGCGCGCGCGCGCTCCCCCTCTCTTAAAGGGGCCGCGCGCGCCGTCCTAAGGAGTCCCCGGCCAATGGCCGGAGGACTTCACCATATATAAGGCACCTCCTCCAAAATGGAGGTGCCCGAGCAATGTTGTTGCAAAGCCTTCACTCTGCTTCAGCCCTCAGGTCCCGTTTCCAGTTACCTGCCAGTCACCTGCCAGATTCCTGCCTGTTACCTGCCAGTCACCTGTCAGATTCCTGCCTGTTACCTGCCAGTCACCTGTCAGATTCCTGCTTGATACCTGCCAGATATCCGTTTACCTGCTTGCAAGCCTGCGGTCCGACGGTCTGCCTTCCGACACCTGTCAGTCTGTCTATGGACCAGCCTGCCCGCTCACCTGGGAGCGCCCATCTGCTGCCTGCCTGCTAGCCTACCTGGAGGCTCCGCCGTCACTTGCCGTGACCACCTGCCAGTCCAGAGACTCTTGTCTGCTCACCTGGGAGCGCTCATCTGCTACCTGCCTGCTAGCCTACCTGGAGGCTCCGCCGTCACTTGCCGTGACCACCTGCCTGTCCAGAGACTCTTGTCTGCTCACCTGGGAGTGCTCATCTGCTACCTGCCTGCTAGCCTACCTGGAGGCTCCGCCGTCACTTGCCGTGACCACCTGCCTGTCCAGAGACTCTCGCCTGCTCACCTAGGAGCGCTCACCTGCTACCTGCTTGCTAGCCTACCTGGAGGCTCTGCCGTCACTAGCCGTGACCACCTGCCTGTCCAGAGACTGTCCCTGTCACTTGCCGTGAGTACCCGTCCTTCTACCCAGAGACTGTCCCTGTCACTTGCCGTGACTACCTGCCCTGCTACCCAGAGACTGTCCCTGTCACTTGCCGTGACTACCTGCCCTTCTACCCAGAGACTGTCCCTGTCACTTGCCGTGACTACCTGCCCTTCTACCCAGAGACTGTCCCTGTCACTTGCCGTGATTACCTGCCCGTCTTCCCTGGGAGCCACCCGCTTCCTTACAAGGACCGCCCCCTTGTAAAGTTGCTCAGAGGTTCCGCCTCCCAGACCCGTTACACCTTATAGCTCCCCAATAAAAAAAAATTTTGGTTCCAAAATTGTGCTGATGTAAAGTAGACATGTGGGAAATGTTATTTATAAACTATTTTGTGTGACATACAGTACAGCAAAAGGTGGCTACTTTGAAGAACCTAGAATATAAGACATATTTTCAGTTGTTTCACACTTTTTTGTTAAGTATATCATTCCACATGTGTTAATTCATAGTTTTGATGCCTTCAGTGTGAATATACAATTTTCATAGTCATGAAAATACAGAAAAATCTTTAAATGAGAAGGTGTGTCCAAACTTTTGGTCTGTACTGTATCTCTCTGATTTAAGGACATAAAAATTAAAATTTTAAAAATTGCAAAATTTTAAAAATTTTCGCCAAATTTCCATTTTTTCACAAATAAAAGCAAGTGATATCGAAGAAATTTTACCACAATCATGAAGTACAATATGTCACGAAATATGTCAGAATCAGGGGGATCCGTTGAAGCGTTCCAGGGTAATTACCTCATAAAGTGACAGTGGTCAGAATTGTAAAAATTGGCCTGGTCATTAACGTGCAAACCATCTTGGGTTCTAAAGGGGTTAATATACACTGCTCAAAAAAATAAAGGGAACACTTAAACAGCAGAATATAACTCCAAGTAAATCAAACTTCTGTGAAATCAAACTGTCCACTTATGAAGCAACACTGATTGACAATCAATTTCACATGCTGTTGTGCAAATGGAATAGACAATAGATGGAAATTATTGGCAATTATCAAGACACCCTCAATAAAGGAGTGGTTCTGCAGGTGGGGACCACAGACCACATCTCAGTACCAATGCTTTCTGGCTGATGTTTTGGTCACTTTTGAATGTTGGTTGTGCTTTCACACTTGTGGTAGAATGAGACGGACTCTACAACCCACAGAAGTTGCTCAGGGAGTGCAGCTCATCCAGGATGGCACATGCGAGCTGTGGCAAGAAGGTTTGCTGTGTCTGTCAGCGTAGTGTCCAGAGGCTGGAGGCGCTACCAGGAGACAGGCCAGTACACCAGGAGACGTGGAGGGGGTCGTAGGAGGGCAACAACCCAACAGCAGGACTGCTACCTCCACCTTTGTGCAAGGAGGAACAGGAGGAGCACTGCCAGAGCCCTGCAAAATTACCTCCAGCAGGCCACAAATGTGCATGTGTCTGCACAAATGGTTAGAAACCGACTCCATGAGGTTGGTATGAGGTCCCGACGTCCACAGATGGGGGTTGTGCTCACAGCCCAACACCGTGCAGGATGTTTGGCATTTGCCACAGAACACTAGGATTGGCAAAGAATCACTGGTGCCCTGTGCTCTTCACAGATGAAAGCAGGTTCAAACTGAGCACATGTGACAGACGTGACAGAGTCTGGAGATGCCGTGGAGAGCGATCTGCTGCCTGCAACATCCTTCAGCATGACCGGTTAGGCAGTGGGTCAGTAATGGTGTGGGATGGCATTTCTTTGGAGGGCCGCACAGCCCTCCTTGTTCTCTCCAGAGGTAGCCTGACTACCATTAGGTACCGAGATGAGATCCTCAGACCCCTTGTGAGACCATATTCTGGTGCGGTTGGCCATGGGTTCCTCCTAATGCAGGACAATGCCAGACCTCATGTGGCTGGAGTGTGTCAGCAGTTCCTGCAAGATGAAGGCATTGAAGCTATGGACTGGCCTGGCCGTTCCCCAGACCTGAATCCGATTGAGCACATCTGGGACATCATGTCTCGCTCCATCCACCAATGTCACGTTGCACCACAGACTGTACAGGAGTTGTCGGATGCTTTAGTCCAGGTCTGGGAGGAGATCCCACAGGAGACCATCCGCAACCTCATCAGGAGCATGCCCAGGCGTTGTAGGGAGGTCATACAGGCACGTGGAGGCCACACACAATACTGAGCCTCATTTTGACTTGTTTTAACGACATTACATCAAAGTTGGATCAGCCTGGTGTGTTTTTCCACTTTAATTTTGGGGGTGACTCCAAATCCAGGCCTCCATTGGTTAATAAATTTGATTTCCATTGATGATTTTTGTGTGATTTTGTTGTCAGCACATTCAACTTTGTACAGAACAAAGTATTCAATGAGAATATTTCATTCATTCAGATCTAGGATGTGTTATTTGAGTGTTCCCTTTATTTTTTTGAGCAGTGTATATAAAATAAATAAGTTTAAAGTTCATCCCTTTTTGTGTCCAGACGTAAAATCCAGTATGTGACGCACCCCCTGGGCCATGTTGTGCAGCGTTGCGCATGCGGGGAATACCCGGAGCCGGATCTGATAGGGGTAGTAGTCCTCGTGGCGGTGACCCGGTCCGTGCCCAGGGTGTCAAACCAAGTGGCAGAACTTAGAATAAGATGTTATATTGTTCGACTACGCCACCCGTTGATTGCGGCTATGAAGCCGCCGCTGCAGGGCAGACCGCTGAGGCCGGTGGTACGGGTGTGCAGCGTGGATAGTATAACCCCCAACGGGAGGGGTATGGCCCCAGGGCAGCAGGCGAAGCGGGGATGATGGTAGTGATGTTATAGTAGTCCCCGTCCTAATAGTGCTAATGCGACAAGGAATCAGTGAGACGTACAGCTGCAGTTTTCAATGCTTTACTCACAGTTCTTTATCAGGTCCCTTGTGCGCAGTCAAGACCGCCCGAGTCATGCTGCGTCCACCAGGTCAGGGACTCGGCCAACTCCCAGGCAATTCCAGAGCGTGGTCCAGAGCTCCCCTCTCTTCCTTCCTACTGGCCGTCCCCACCAGGGACCCACCTTTGTCCGGCTCCCTCGGGCCTTCTGGTGGCGAAGCCTTTCCCGGTTTCCCTGACCCTATACGGTATGCCTTCCTGGTGGATATGGTGAGGGGTCGCGCCAAGACTTGACCACGACCTCCGGTTCCTGGCTAAGGATAATTGGCCTCCACCAGTTTGGGATCCGGTACCCTGTTCTGCCAACCCTTCACCCGTTATTCCGTGGGATCTTAGGGTTCCCTCTTTTCTTGCGTCTCTGGGCCTTTCCTGGTGTTTATGTTCCTTCTTCCTCTTACTTCTCTCTCTCTCTCTGCTTCAGGCCTCCACTTCAGGCCTGGCTCTGGAGCTGGGCCCGGACTGAGCCACAGCTCCCTGTCAGCCCTCTCTGGCTGAACTCTCTCAGACTGCACTCCTCTGCACCTCTCCTCTGTTCTATCATGGTGCCCACCTTTTATACTCCCTTCTGACACCCGAGCCCAGGTGACCAGCACCCAATGGGCTCCTACCTATGCCCAGAGTCCCTCTCCTGTCTGCTCCTACACCACTGGGATATTCCTCCCCCCTCCCCACTCCAGCCAGGGACAGACGCTGTCGTACCTGCACATCTATCTGGTGGGAGTACCGTTGATCTGTCCCCCGGAAATGGGGTGAGTGTAGTGTATGCAGCTAACTGAGCCCCGTTCCACACTCCATCCTTACCCGGGAGTGGAATACCGCACCTCTGGTTCGAGGTGCAATACCCCTGTAGCAGCCGAGTCCTCGGGGTGCTACATATGCTTCTCTGACAGTAAGGTATTTCTGCCAGTTATCTTCACGCCTGGGTTATGTGACTTTTTTTAGACCAAAAAATGCAAAATGGGTAAGCTCCCCATTATAGACAGAAACAAAATGTTTTGAGGCTCCCGAGTAAGTGCTGTTCTTACTATTAATGTTGGAGATATGCTCCACAATTCTTTGTTTTACGTTTCCTTGTAGTACAGCCAATGTAATGCATTTGACATGATAGGCACAAAATGCAATATACAACATATTTGGTGTCACAATTAATAATAGAGGTGATGTTATGATTAATAGTGGGAGATATTATGAAAGAACTGGTTCTACCCATTGCATATGTGCACACGTTACATCTGGTGCTAGTGTGGCGCCCCTGAGGGTTCAGTCGCCACAGAGGTACTACATCTAGTGGTGCCTCACTCTCAGGTAGGGAAAGGGTACTGTCCGGGACCCCAACACCCGCATTCAACACTACACTACTCCAGGCCGGCTGGAAGGGCAAGATGCGATGTGTTCTGCTGAGCTCTGTCCCTGGCTGGAGTGGGGGGAACCAGAGTGAGGGGGAACCTGAAGTGGGTGTGGGTGGAGGACGTAGACCAGGGGAGCACTTATAGAATAGATATAAAAAGGGGAGCCATCTTAGAGAGTCAAGTCAGTTTCAGTGAGAGGAGGAAAGGGAAGGGAGCAGAGTCTCTTCAGGAGCTCTGCTCCATAAGTGGGGCCTAGTAAGAGAGGCCCAGGAGGGGAGCAGAGGAGAAAGGCTCCGGTAACAGAAGGGATCCCAGGGGTTACGGTGAGTGCAGGACGGCACCCGTACGACCGAATCTGTCAAAAGTCAGAGGGATCAGGCCGCAAGAAGGGAACCGGTCCCTAGACTAGTCTTGTTACTCCAGGTCTCGACTAGAAAACCGGAGGCTTCTGACCTTTATGGTGCAGTCGCCACACTCGCACCCGAGTGGCCAAGAACGGTAGCCATTCAGGACCAGGGAACTCTAGGTTGCCCTGAAGGATCCGAGGACACCATCTTGGGGCTCAGTTTGCGAGGTGCAGGGCAGGATGGAGAGTCCCAGCGCGGGAAGTCGGCTGAAGAAAGGAACATAAAGAAAAGGGGGTCCCGCCAAGTACACTTGAACATCCTGAGGGACTGCTGAACCCCTGCCTGGCAAACACAGTGTGACGTGGGAGTCTGACACCTGGACAGTGTACCCGAGGAACCTAAAAAGAACTGTGAGTAAACTCGGATGACTGCACTCCACTGTCTCTGTCCGTTATTGCCGCTGCGCCATCATCACTCCTGCACTAGAACGCCCAGCATTCCGCCTACAACTTCGACACTGCCCTGGAGCTCAGCCCTACCTGTGGAGGGCTACACCAACACTGCTGCCCTAACATCAGCCCCAGAGGACCTGCTCCGCAGCGGCGGCTCCCTTTTGGCCGCATACCACAGGTGGCGTCACAAACTCTTTATACCAAAACCATCAATTCCCCTGTAAATAATATCCCCCTTTTGATTGACCACCCTGGGTCACGGACTGGGTCACCGCCACTGTGACATCACCCTTGGCAACGACCGGCCCGGCACCGAGTACCCCACGGCCCAGGGGGCGCGTCACTAGCACACTTGTGAAACCCTTTTGTTGTTAGCCAATTTTAATGTCGAAGTGGGATGTCTCAATGGACTAGGAGACAGTATTGCTGCCAAGGGTGAGTCCCCTCCAGGCGACACATCTACAACCCTTATCCCCTTCCTCTTTTTCTATTCTTTGCAGGGTTTTTATTCATGGTGGTGGCACAAAGATGGCATCATTTATTCAGGAGGGAGCACTCAAATGGCATCATTACTTTATATGGGGACATTAATTTCTAAAAGTGGCATTCAGTGGTGTATTATTTGTGTTACTATTACTCAGGTTGCCCCAGGTGCTGGCAGCTCACGTTGCACCACAGTAGATGCCTATAAGGTTAGACTGATAATGCATTGTAATAAAGAGATAAATCAATAAATCAAAATTAATGCATTATAAAAAAAAAAACATTTATTGCATGAGTCTGCCCACACAGTGAATGAAGATGTACATATTACTTGTGTGTCATGTAATGTCAACAAAAAAAAAGCTGCAAAAAGTGTTTATACTACATAACATCCTCCGCTGCGATTCACAAGGATTATATTCAGGGATTATCTCAACATAGTAGATAGGTAAAATTGCAGAGTTTATAAAAACAAGCGACATTGCAATTTACTTGTTTCTAAAAATCAAGAACAGAGAGATTTTTAAGTTTTTAGGTTACCACTCATAGCAAAGATTACCAGCCACCTCTGCAATCTATCAGTGTTGGCCGGTGTGTTAGTCATGAGTGCAGCTTCAATGTCCCAGGATTCGGCCAGCTTCAGTCCCCTTGCAGTTCTCTGATACTGCAGAGGTAAAGCTGCCTGATATAGCAGTATCGGTGAGCACACAGTTCGGGCCAGCGGCTCAGCCATGCCGTCCACCCAAAATGTCTTCAGAATCACACTGCTCATGAAAAAAGCAGGAAGCTGGGAGGTAGAGGACCGGTGTGCTCCTGAAGATTTAACATGAGAACAAAACTTTAATTGCCTCTAAACCCTTTCCACCACATCCATTCCAAAAATGATCTAATAGTCTAATCTAACAATCACATTGCAAAGAACATATAACAAGTGATGGATCACATCTGTCTGATCCAATCTTGTAGATTGTTTAGTACTGGGACATGCCAGGTGGGTGCAGCCATCATACTAACTGCATACGGGTCGTGTGGGTAGAAGGGGTGCAGAAGTTGCAATTGCAACTGGTCCCTAATGCCTTATGACCCCTCTGCCTTGTAAAAGAGCAGAACTATAATCCACCTCTGCACCTATATGTGAAGATATTGGTTTATAATGTACAATCAATGGTGCAAGTAATGTATACCACAACTATAAGTGACAAGTAGTCGTTGGCAGAGGCCAGGGCACAAGTTTATCATAATGGATAATACATCTTTGGACTCTGCTAGACATCTTGGGTTATGTTAAGTAGATGAAGAATAAAATGTGATCTTTTGTTGCATTTTGGTGCAACTTCGACACAATTTAAAACAGAAGTGCAACAATCTCAATGCAATACATGTCAATGATGGAGCCAAGCAAGACTAGCATGATGCCACTCCAGCATTGAACGGCTGCAGATGTCACAATACTTCTAATGTTCCATGTGGTTCCATGTGATGTCATGCTGCTCAGTGATGTTGCGTTGTTCTATGGCTGCAGGTGTCACTTCTAGGTGTTCCATGAAGTTACTTGTGATGTCATGCTCTTTTGTGTCATCACATAACCAGTGACTTATGCGCTCGGCCATCTTGATTCCTTCTGTGGACCTTTGCCATCTGACGAGTGAAGGTACATTTTTTCTTCCTTGTGCTCAGTGAACTTTTGATTGTGATAATATCACAACATGAGTATTAGAGCTGGAAAAAAACGGAAAAAGATCTCCAACAGAGAAGAGACCACTAGTTCTAACAACAAAAATGGTCTCTTATGTCAGAACATACATGTCCCTCATGACACCAGAGAGGACGCCAATGGGGAGAGGAATACCCCCAATGAGGCATCTTCACAGTATAACGTGAAGAACTCACATTCTCTCCAAAGAGAAAGAGAGAAGTCCAGGTCTCAGGATTCGAGGACAAGAGGCGAGGCTCCTTACAAAAAAAGGAGATTTATTGATGCTGCAGAGGGTCAAGCCCTAAACAGCCCTCAAAAAACTCAGGTGGACACCGGAGTTTTAAAGAGGAAGAGAGAAGAACAGGTGGAAGTGAAACAATCCATCACTGGAGGTGAAGGAACAAGCCAATCCTGTATTAATGTGGCCAAAAGACCAAAACCAGGCACCAACTTTTGCCCAGTAGCAGGTGAGATGGGAAATTAGTCTAAACAGAGGCATAATTCCAACCAATAGATGGTTGTATATAAAACTAAGTAATGACTTTAGAATAGCAAAGTCGGTGTGCAAAAAATGTGATCCTCTATGGACCATCTGTATTGCATCCAATTTTGACAGACACATTGCAATTATTAACAGAGGGAAGTGTATTTGGTTTAGTGAATTTCATTACCTGCCAGCGTATAAAACCAGGTGCCATATGGATGACAACACAGATGAAAAATTGTCTGTTTTTCTCTGGATGAAAATCAGACGATTTTTTATTATTTACTTTTGTGTAATTCGCCGAGCGATGATTCAATGTTTTATCCTCTTTATTTTTCACCAGGAGAAGACTCCATCCAGTCGGCCGACCTCTCACTCACTGTGCCAGACACCCTGTCTGTGGAAAGTTTCACCTACCACAAGGTTCTTGGTCAAGGACATTTTGGAAAGGTTTGTGATTCTTATTTTTCTCCAATTTGTACTTTTTTCACTAATGTCTATAAACTGCTAAACACATAGAAAGGTTAAAGCGGTCACTTTGTGGTTATAAGTGATCACCAACATTAAACAGGGTTGCTCAGAATTATAGTCATGGCCGTCTTCTTTCAAAAACCGCCCCACACCTGCCTACAGGTTGTTTCTGGTAATGCAGCCAGGATCCATTGAAGTCAGAGGAGCTGCATTTCAATTCCACATACAACCTGTAAACCGATATGGCGCTGTTTGGGAAAAAATCTGCTATATTTTTGTGCTCCCGAACAGTCCCTTTTTAGCTGGTTAGAGGGTATTTTACTATTAATAAGCCCAACAATTTCAGTATTTGTAGGGAAATAGACATCACATGTTTAATACACAACATTACATGGTGTTCAGTGAAACTGATGGAGTTTGTGTGTAATGCACGGATGTGTCAGGTCCTCCAGAGCTAGAAACACTCTTTATAGGCACTCTCTCATTCTGGCTAATACAAAAAGGCAGTGACATACTGTGGGTTGCCCGGGGCAAGGAAAGAATTTTGTGCTACCTAAGCCATGGACCATTAGCATTCCCTGAGTCCCTTCCACCAGTCCAGATATCAAGAGGCCATGGAGGGTTTGCAGTTCGGATCCACTCTGCTCTTGCAGACTCTTGCACCTCATACCCCAGATATCTTATTTCTGCTTTTCCTTCAGGTGTTGTTGGCTTCGGAGAAAGTCAGTGGACATCACCTGGCAATTAAGGTTTTGAAGAAGAGACAACTATTAAAGGAAAGGAGGATGACAGCGGCAATTAAAGAAAAACTGTTGCTGCATATTGCAGAGCAGAGCCCCTTCCTTTGAGCTTCGTATGCCACATTCCAGACATCGGTAAGAGCTCGAGCTTCTATCATTGAATCCTTTTACCTCTTAGCCCGTTTATATATAATCAGCACAATTCTAGTATAGTGTTATATAATGTAGTATTATGTGATTAACATCACCTGCCGAATATCTTGAAAAGGGCCTTGTACACATAGTCCCCAAATGGGGGTTTCTGGGACGTTTTGTGGGGTCTTTGAATATGTAACATCCTCGTCTCCTCCTCTCCAGGATCACCTCTTCTACGTGATGGATTACATGGCTGGAGGAGACCTCCATCATCTGATTAAGAATAAAGCCCCATTTGATATTGAGACCACCAGGTAAGATTGACCAAAATCTATAGGGTGAGCACAGGGGATTGGGTTACAGAACTACTCTGCCTCAGTTATACCCTTGTTTGGTCAGGTAGATTGATGACATCCACTGTCATCCACCCAGCACTGGCTCCGGGATAGAATAGATCTGTAGATGTGCAGCAATGCGTCCTCCATATTAGTGCGGATGAGGAACGGGGAAGATTGAAATGTTTTTCTCTCTTTCCTATTAGGTTGTACACCGCTGAACTTACTTGCGGCCTCCAGTTCCTCCATTCCAGAGGCATTATACACCGGTAATGAATTCTATAATATTCTCTTGTAACGTAGGTCATTATATAGATTATTTATGGGGTATTGCGAGGATTTACCCCTTCCCGACAGGGTAAATGTTCAGTTTCTTTGTTGTTTTTTATATCTCTATATATGTTAGTGATTAAAAAAACATTCAGAACTTTATAAAAAATAGATTGTTTTGTGTCGCCATTGTTTGACACCTGTAACTTTTTACATCAATGAAGCAATATATGATGAGGTGCTGTTTTTATTTTTAACTTTTTTGGGGTATATACAAAATGTAGATCACCCTTCATTTCACGGTGGCTCAGTAACCAAAAGATGTCAATTTCGGTGATGTGTTTTTTTTCTTCTTTACTCTGTTTTGTATACGGGTTAATTAGCTTAATATTTTCATACGTCAAACATTTCCAAACACATCTATACCAAATATATTTATTTTATGCTTAAGCTTTTATGGGGGGGTTCATATAATTTATTTTTTTAAAACTTTTCACATTTGGGACTTAGACCTGCGATCGTTTGATCACGTGTGATATACTGCAATGCTACAACATTGACGTACAGTGGGTACGGAAAGTATTCAGACTCTTTTACATTTTTCACTCTTTGTTTCATTGCAGTCATTTGGTAAATTCTAAAAAGTAAAATTTTTTCTCATTGAAGTACACTCTGCACCCCATCTTGACTGAAAAAAAAACAGAAATGTAGAAATTTTTGCAAATTTATTAAAAAAAGAAAAACTGAAATATCACATGTTCATAAGTATTCAGGCCCTTTGCTCAGTATTGAGCACCCTTTTGAGCTAGTACAGCCATGAATCTTCTTGGGAATGATGCAATGAGTTTTTCACACCTGGATTTAGGGATCCTCTGCCATTCTTCCTTGCAGATCCTCTCCAGTTCTGTCAGGTTGGATGGTGAACGTTGGTGAACAGCAATTTTTAGGCCTCTCCAGAGATGCTCAATTGAGTTTAGGTCAGGGCTCTGGCTAGGCTGGTCAAGAATGGCCACAGAGTTGTTTTGAAGCCACTCCTTTGTTATTTTAGCTGTGTGCTTAGGGTCATTGTCTTGTTGGAAGGTGAACCTTCGGCCAAGTCTGAGGTCCAGAGCACTCTGGAAGAGGTATTTAGCCAGGATATCTCTGTACTTGGCCGCATTCATGTTTCCTTCAATTTCAACTAGTCGTCCTGTCCCTGCAGCTGAAAAACAACCGCATAGCATGATGCTGTCATCACCATGTTTCACTGTTGGGATTGTATTGGGCAGGTGATGAGAAGTGCCTGGTCTTCTCCACACATACCGCTTAGAATTATCACCAAAAAGTTCTATCTTCGTCTCATCAGACCAGAAAATCTTATTTCTCATAGTCTGGGAGTCCTTCATGTGTTTTTGAGCAAACTCTATGCAGGCTTTCATATGTCTTGCACTGAGGAGAGGCTTCCGTCGGGCCACTCTGCCATAAAGGCCCGGCTGGTGGAGGGCTGCAGTGATAGTTGACTGCATCTCTGGAGCTCAGCCACAGTGATCTTGGGGTTCTTCTTTACCTCTCTCACCAAGGCTCTTCTCCCAAAATTGCTCAGTTTGGCTGAACGGCCAGGTCTAGTAAGACTTCTGGTGGTCCCAAACTTCTTCCATTTAATGATTATGGAGGCCACCGTGCTCTTAGGAACCTTGAGTAATGCAGAAATTCTTTTGTAACCTTGGCAAGATCTGTGCCTTGCCACAATTCTGTCTCTGAGCTCTTTGGGCAGTTCCTTTCAGCTCATGATTCTCATTTGGTCTGACATGCACTGTGAGCTGTGAGGTCTTATATAGACAGCTGTGTGCCTTTCCAAATCAAGTCCTATCAGTTTAATTAAACACAGCTGGACTCCAATGAAGGAGTAGAACCATCTCAAGGAGGATCACAAGGAAATGGACAGCATGTGACTTAAATATGAGTGTCTGAGCAAAGGGTCTGAATACTTATGACCATGTGATATTTCAGTTTTTCTTTTTTAATGCATTTGCAAAAATGTCTACATTTGTTTTGTTTTTTTCAGTCAAGATGGGGTGCAGAGTGTACATTAATGAGAAAAAAATGAACTTTTTAGAATTTACCAAATGGCTGCAATGAAACAAAGAGTGAAAAATTTAAAGGGGTCTGAATACTTTTCGTACCCACTGTATATAGTAAAAATCATCATTTTCTATCATGGGAGTAGAAAGATGGCAGCAATGGAGGCCGATAGACATAATCAGCAACCTGCAGCACTTGTGAAACTACAAGTCTCAGCATTTGCGGACAGTCACAGCAGGTTGAGTGCCACATACACACACCTACATACACACAGATACCCACACTATATACACAGATACACACCTACATATACAGCTGTACACATACTCGTAGGTATATTCACAATATGTCTATAAATTTATCTACATTCTCTCTAGTAACTATTTTTTCTTCTCTTCCAGAGACCTGAAGCCGTTAAATATCTTTATAGACAGCGACAGCCATGTCAGGATTGGGGACTTCGGCCTCTCGAAAATCAATGTATATGAAGATCAGAAAATTTCTGGATTTGCAGGAACTCGGAGATACATGGCTCCTGAAGTAAGGAACACGTCAGCATATTATATAGTGATTACTGGATGCCCTGTTACTAATAACAGATCATCAGGTTAAGAATGCAGAAGTGCCCCCCCAAACCACACTTTATACAGGGGAATCAGTGGCCCCCATACACTGCACAGATACCACACAGATGCCTCCCTTACACTGGACACAGGTAGATCCCACCGGGCTGCAACACACCCCCACTCTCGTCCAGAACACTGCACTCCCTTCTAGTGTGAGTCACGCCCCCTTCGGACCCCCATACTGTGCAGTACATGGAGGTCTGTTGTCCTCACCTGCTGGCTGTGCTACTTGTTGTTAAGCAAAGTCTCATCACTGGTTTGGCATTTGACGAGCAACGACTCATCCTAGAGGTTCCATAATGAATAAGTTCCAGAGACCAGAGTCATAGACCGAGATCGCTTCCAACTCACTGACCGTTTCCATCTCTTCCTCCTCTATGTTCTCATCACAGGTTTTCCGTGGAGAAAAATATGACGGAGTGGTAGATTGGTTTTCACTTGGCGTCATTGTGTGCCAAATGTCATCTGGAAAATACCCCTTCTACAATGGGAATGACGAGATGAGACTGAAAATGTCCATTTTGTGGGATAATCCAAACTATCCTCAAGACCTCAACCCCGAAATAAAGGACATGATTAACAACGTAAGTGGTCATATATATTGGAAGGCAGGAAGCAGTGATGTAACTTGGGGGAGTCAGAGGCATTACCCTAGGGGCCAAATTCTATGAGGAGCAATATTTCAAGATTAGGGAAAGGATCAAGGTTTGTTAGTATTGGGGCTGGGATTAGATATAGGCCTAGGATTAGAGCTAGGGTTAAGGTTGAAAGGAATCAGGGTTCTGTCCAGGATTAGGATTACAGCTAAAGTAAAAAAAAAAAACACAAAAAAATAATAAATATGAAGTATAAAAAAAAACATTATAACAATGTAGAATTCTATATTTTTAATTTTATGTCAGATTTCAACAAAAAGCAGAAACAAACTAGAAAGCCCAAGGGCAAGCTATACTGACGCCAGTATTATCTTTAGTTACAGTACATGTGCCCGGGGGATAAGGGGAACAATACTGGAGAGGTAGAAGGGACTCAGAGTGTGTGAACGCTCCACAGGTCAGGAATCACGAAATACTAACCTTGCCCCGGGCGCTGGCACCGCGCGCTACACCACTGCCAGGAAGAAGACATGATGGCTGATTGTCAGTCACCCAGGATGATGGACTCTTTTTCTGCTTATTCCTCAGCTTCTCTGTAAATCTCCTAACAAACGGAGATTATTTGTGAAAGAGCGACTCAAGACCCATCCCATGTTCGACACAATTGACTGGTTGGCATTAGAATCTGGAAAACTTTCTCCATCACTCCACATGGAGCTGGTAGGTACCTCTCTGGAGGCTTTCTTGGGAGATGACTCAAAGCAGTAATTGATATCAAATCTAGGTACAACTTTCGGGGACGGGTCTTCCAGGTATCTTGCAGGAAGTTATAATTTTGCTCCAGATATTAGTGAACTCTGAGGCCAAATTTTCTTTTCACAGACACCAGTGCAGGATGACGTCATTCCCGTTGTGACCATGCTAAACGCAAGAAAACTGCGAGGACCTCCAATAACAGCCGAGGAACAGCAGCATTTCATGAACTTCAGCAGTGTCAGTAGAAGGTGGAAAGATCTCCAGTCAGAGAACCTGCGGAGAACAATATCTAACTCCACCAGTTCTTCTGTACCAGGAGCCCTGATAAATAACGTGAGTCTTCTAACCCTAGATAATGTTTACTATGAAAACCAATCATGTTAAAGGGTTTGTCCAGGCTGAAATGAAAAGTCTGCAGATAATTATGTGATTGCAGACTGCCAAATCATAACTGTGCAATGCGCACGCTGTCATCATTCCTCTGTATTCCCCATGTGGTTGCAAACTTGCAGTCACGTGCCGACTAGGCTCATCTAGCTTCTCTCAACTCTCTTCAATAGAGATAGAGTGATTGCAGACTTTTCATTTCAGCCTGGACAACCCCTTTATGACCACTCTTTTAGGCAAAGCCCTTTTTGGGTAACTTATTCATAGATGTGAATTTAACTCCTTCTTTTTTCTTAATCTTACAGCATTTATTTTCATCTACCACATCATCCTCATCATCATCTGAATCGTCAATCATAGTTATCCTGTGATCATCATTGCTGTTCACCTCATTCACAGCATTTTTATTGAGGAGCCGCACAAACTGATGAAGACCTAAATTTACTGAACTCCTATGCCCAAGTGAAGGGTAGTCCTTCCATCACACTTCGTAGAGTTTTTCCCCACTGGGGTTTTTTTCCTCTACGATGTGCAGAAGGACATCTCTTCATAATTTGAGGCAAATTATGATCTCCTGTAGCTGATTAATCCATTCGTGAGACATCACATTCATTACAATATCTGAGAATGTTACTTTGTCTATGTGTTCTAATTCTTAATTGGAATGAGCGAGTCCTATTGTAGCCACTATTGGGCTTTAGTAGCCCTTTTCCCTCATTTTTATAATTCCTTATTGTAAGGAGTGGGCTTTGTGTATGGTCTGGTTTGACTGGAATGGTTATCTTTCCAATCCTTTCTGGATGAGTTGCCTTTACTAACATGGATTGAGCAAGAATATCCAGTATGAGATCTACATAGTTGTTTGCAACCATTGTTTTCTATGTCACTAATTTTAAGTCCTGATTGGAATAGATTTTATTGTCGCCACCATTGGGCTTCAGTAGCCCTTCCCTTTATTTTTTGGTAGCATTCTGAAAGCTGACACCCAGCACTCAGTGCCAAGCACCGCTCCCGGCACTTTAAGCCCCTAAATTCTATGATCGCTACAATCACAGCATTTAGCATGCAAGCAGAGGGAGGAAAGTCCCTCTGCTCTTGGAACGGCACCCCCACGTGAAGACGCGGGGGCCGATTGTAGCCATGGTAACCCAGGCACTAGTAAGTTAGTTAGATCATGCGCAGTGTATGATCTAACTAACTTGAGTCAATGCAGCACTGATAGTTATAAGGCATAGCAGTGATCCTGCATTGCTATGCCTTATAACTATGATCACAGTGCTGAAAGTGAAAGTCCCATAGTGGGACTAAGTAAAAAAGTAAAAAAATTGTAAAAATATTAAAAAGAAATCACAAAATAATAATAATAATAATAATAATAAAAAATATATTGTATCCATAAATAAATATTTTTATGAGAAAAAAAATCACAAATGTTTGATATCACCGCGTCCAGTACGACCCGCCCTATAAAAATGTTCCACTAGTTAACCCCTTCAGTGAACACTGTAAGAAATAAAAATAAAAAACTAGATATTATCATACTGCCGAACAAAAAGTGGAATAAAACGCGATCAAAAAGACAAATATAAATAAAAATGGTACCGCTGAAAACGTCATCTTGTCTCGCAAAAAATAAACCACCATACAGCTCCATCAGCCGAAAAATAAAAAAGTTACAGCTCTCAGAGTAAAGCGATGCAAAAATAATTATTTTTTCTATAAAATTGTTTTTATTGTGTAAAAGCGACAAAACATAAAAAACTATATAAATGTGGTATCGCTGTAATTGTACTGACCAAAAGAACAAAGCTGCCTTATCAATTTTACCACATGTGGAATGGTGTAAAAATAAATAAAACCAATTCTTCCACGGCAGAAGATTCCCTATCATTAGGCAGATGGAGACATTGCGGACGCTGTCTGACCTGTGATCCGGCGGCGTCCGTATTTTTAGGTGTGCATAAAAGCGTGGTCCAGACTAACTCTGCTGCCTCATAATAGTGAATGGATCCCTCGGAGGTTTCATCTGAATCACGTCACTCAGAGATTTAGATAGAAACCCTGATATAAGTGCTCAGCGTAGAGTGCAGGATAAATGTGATCCAAAATGTTATGTAAAAAGTTCCAAATTAAAGCTTTAAATCAATGCATATAAAAGCAAGTCCCCACTCAGGTCCGTCATATGTTGATGGAAATATAAGGGGCTTCCACGTTACTGGTAGTACAAAGGCTCTAAAAAAGTAAAATGGCTCCTCACCCCCCAAAATAAATTCAGCAAATTCTGCGCTCCCAAATCCAAATGCCCTCCTTCCTCCTCAGCCACAGTGTGCCTAAACCGCAGTTAGCGTCCACATGTTTGGCATTTCTGTAGGGATGAGAGCCTGCCTAATATATGGATGCATGTCTCCAGAAGCATGAGCTGGGCATAATGTACTGTTCACTACAATGCCAGTTTATAATTTTCACTTAGCAACATCCTGTTACGAAACTGGCATAACACTGCTGGAAACCAGTGGCTGAAGGAGCATGAGCAGGAACAGCAAGCAGTAGAAGAAGTTGTTGGAGTTAGCAAAAGGAGTTGTAGGAAATAATCAGTAGATAGGTGAGAACAGTGTGGGTAAGAATGTTCAGGAGCTGGAGACTGAAGGTAGGCTGACAGCTAGACACAATACTCAAGCAATGAGTGAGAGATCCATGCGGCTGTAAGTAGGCCCAAACAGAAAACAAGATGGATCCCACAGGTTCATATTCTGCCATCTTAGTAAAGGGCAATTGCAGAACACAACAGCAGCCTCCAGTGGTAAGGAGTGGGATTGCAGCACAATTATTAAGGTGAACAATGGCAGCCACTAGTGGTCACACTGTAGAAGCACAACATGAATTCTGACACATCCACTGCTGCTTGTTTCTGTAAAACACTCATGGAGTCAAAATCGTCACTACACCTGTAGATAAATTCCCAAAGGGGTCAAATTTGCAAAATGAGGTCACTTGAGGGGAGATTGTGCTCTTCTATCACTTAGCGACTATGTATATGGAGTCTGCAAACTATTCTAGGAAAATCTGTGCTCCACGAGGCAAATAGCGCTCTGTCCCTGCTGAGTCTCACTGTGTGACTAAGCAGTACTGTACAGCGGCATATTGTGTAATTCTTCATTCAGCAGAAATTGTGGGACAAATTTTAGTGCCATTTTTACCCATTTCCCAGTGTGAAAATGTAAAATCTGGGGTGAAAACAAAATTTTGGTAGTAAAAAATGTAATTATTTTTTCTTCTATGCCCAATGGTATACAATGCTGTTGGAGCTAAAATCATATTTTGTCGGAAAAATATTTTTTTTTCATTTTCACAGATCAACGTTGTAATATTCTGTGAAACACCGGTGGGTTCAAGGTGTGCACCACACATCTAGATAAATTCCTTGAAGGGTCTAGTTTCCAAAATGGGGTTTTCCACTGTTTGGGCACATCAGGGGCTCACCAAACGCGACATGACACCCGCAGACCATTCCATCAACGTCTGGGTTCCAAAACGTCACTCCTTCTTTTCTGAGCCGTGCTATGTGCCCAAACACTAATTTCCCCCCAAATGTGGGGTATCTGCGTACTCAGGAGAAATTGCACAACAAATTTTGGGGTCCATTTTCTCCTGTTACGCTTGTGAAAATGCAAAATTTGGGCCTAAAAAACATTTTTGTGGGAAAAATGTGTTTTGTTTTTATTTTCACGGCTCAACATTATAAACTTCTGTGAAGCACCTTGGGGTTCAAGGTGTTCACCACACATCTAGATAAATTCCCTGAGGGGTATAGTTTCCAAAATGGTGTCAATTGTGTGGTGTTTCCACTGTTTATGCACATCAGGGGCTCTCCAAATGCGACACGGTGTCCGCTAATTATTCAAGCAAATTTTGAATTCCAAAAGTAAAATGGCACTCCTTCCCTTCCAAGCCCTGCTTCGAACACATGGGGTATCAGCATGCTCAGGAGAAATTGCACAATACATTTTGGGGTCATTTTTTCCTGTTTCCCTTTCAAAAATAAAAAAAAATGGGTCTACAGTAATATTTTTGTGAAAAAAAAGTTAAATGTTCATTGTTTTCTTCCACATTCCAAAAATTCCTGTGAAGCACGTGAAGCGTTAATAAACTACTTGAATGAGGTTTTGAGCACTTTGAGGGGTGCAGTTTTTAGAATGGTGTCACTTTTGGGTATTTTCTGTCATATAGTCCCCTCAAAGTCACTTCAAATGTGATGTGGCCCTAAAAAAAATGGTTTTGTAAATTTTATTGGAAAAATGAGAAATGATCAACTTTTAACCCTTATAATTTCCTAACGAAAAAAAAAATTGTTTCCAAAATTGTGCTGATGTAAAGTAGACATGTGGGAAATGTTATTTTTTTTAACTATTTTGTGTGACATATGTCTCTGATTTAAGGGCATAAAAATTCAAAGTTTGAAAATTGCAAAATTTTCCAAATTTTTGCCACATTTCCATTTTTTTCATAAATAAACACAAGTCATATCAAATAATTTTTACCACTATCACAAAGTAAATTATGTCACGAAAAAACAATCAGTGGGATCCATTGAAGCGTTCCAGAATTATTACTTCATAAATTGACATTGGTCTGAATTGTACAATTTGGCCTGGTCATGAAAGTGAAAATAGGCTTGGGGTTGAAGGGGTTAAATATTTTATTATTTTATTTATAGCTTTTTAATGCTTCTTCACTTCATTACTGTTATAGTATTCTACATTTTTTCCATTATGTTACATTTTTATTATTATATATAATTATGATTTACATTATTATTATTGTTCATCCACATTTCTTGCTTGATGTTGCTATACCTTTAATTTATAGAAGGTATGTACCTCTGATATAAGATTTTAGATTCTTTTAAAAATATCCCTTCACTATATGTAGTCAGCAGAGCACATTCCAAAATATATAGATATAAAACCCCAGCTAGACCATTAAATTAATCCAGACCACAGGCTGAAAGCCAGGTGTAATTTAAACCATACAGCAGACACCAAAATAATTTTAGACCTCTGACCAAACTCTTCAAAATGATTTAGACTCCAAAAATCATCCAGACAATAGACCACACTCAAAAAATGTAAATATTGGATTTTTTTTCTCTTTTTTCACATCTAGAACTGATTTAACAGATTTTTTTTTATTAAAAATGTATTTATACGTTGTTTTTGCTGTGGTTATTGTCATCCTTATTGCTAGGATTTTCGCATTAACAGCAAAACAGCAGCTTCTTTTATGGAGCAGTTTTGTAACAATTTTGAATTTCACAGACAAAATATCTGTGACAGACACAAAAACGACTTGTGTGAATACAGCCTAAAGCTTCTTAGTGGTCCAATCATTAAATGACAATAATGTATCCAATGTTTTGATGACCCTCAATGACATGTTAAGAAGGTAGGGATAAAGTGCTTAATGAGGGACAGATTAGGTTAATCTCCCTCCCATGCTTTTCACCACAAAGATCCCAGAGTGAGACAGAAATGCATTTCCACAGAGGAACATCGCTATTCTTCTTTCTGTTTTGGCTGGAAGGTAAGGAAAATTCCTGCTAAATGTGCATAGTTACTCATTAATCTTTATAGCAAACACTATGAACACCAAGGGACAGTGCTAATTAGCCATGTAAGACATAGCTTGTTAACTTCCTTCTAGATTCTGCATAGAATGCTGTGACATACCGGGGCCGATTCACTAAAACTGGCATTGACCGCACTGTTAATAAAGGGCTGTGGTGGTGTATGATACACCTAAATCATTAAAAGACGCCACTTAGTGAATTCTGTGCATCTTCATAACGATGTACGCCTCTGTGCACCATGCCAGAAATACTACTCCAGTCAGGGGACAGGAGTAATATTTCTGGCATACGGTAAATTATGCCATCAAAGTGGCATAACTTATGATTAATTAGGCAAGTGGGCATCGCCATGCCCTGTTACTCCCATACTTTGCTGGCCAGGACTGGCGTAAAAACACCAAAGTCGCAAAATTTTTGTGCAACTTTGCATCGCACAGTAATTTTTCGATTTTTACTCTTTTACACCAGAAAATTGGAGCAAACACTTTGATGAATCGGCCCCATAGTGTGTTACATCTTATAACCACCAGTACTTTTTTCAATTAACTAAAAAAATACACATATATTAATATGTATCTTAAGGACTGTTATAATTAACAATAAACAAGAATTCCATACGGTGGTTGTGTATTTGACTGCATTTTGTTAGTCTTTAATAGTTCCTGGAATCTATTTTATAAGATGACTTATGCATAGTCAGTGATTACTTTGAGAAACTCAGTTTTCTGAACAAACTGTATTTGCATTTGAATTAAGGCAACTAATTAAGAGTTGAATTTCCATGTAATTCTATGCAAAAACCATATTCATATACACTAGTTGGGCATTAGGGTTCATTATTCCAGTAGATTCCAGTCCGCTCTTTCTCTCATTTTTACAAAAGTCTGAAGCCAGAGGACTTTTAGCCACCTGCTACTTCTTCAACCTGCTTACATCTATACTCAACTGGGAAGGGCATCAAGGAAAACTTAAAGAGTAACTACACTTCTACTTTCCCCCTCACTCCCCCTCCCCCCACATAAATCAAGATAACAAGCAGATATAAGAAACTTTGCAGTATATCTTACTGAAGAAAAATGCTTCTTTCCCATTTATAAGTTACTTTTTTTCCCTGGAGTCATAATTCACTCTCAAAATCTGCTCAAATCTGTCTTGAGTGAGTAAAAAAATACAGCTGCTACTCATAAAAGTCTATGGAGAGTGGAAGGAACTGTGGGGAAACAGGAGCAGAAAGAAAGAAAAAGAAAGGGCTGCGGCTCCTAGTGCGAATGGAAAATACTGGTGACAATGCCAGGTACAAGTCATATAAACGCCCCAATATACACACAGAAATACTTAAAAAAGAAAATCAGGAAGAAAAGGGCGCTTCCATGTGTGATATTGTTATAGCTATTGTAGGTGGTATATAAAATTAAGTGCTTACTTGGTGCACTACACAACCCAACTTACTAGTGTGCAAACTGAGCAGACTGCTGCCGGCTCCTATTCGCATCACTTCCTGGGTCTGTAGACAAGAGTAGTAGACAGGAAAATGGAAGTCCACTGGCGCAGTCTGATTAAAACCATTTTTATTGATGAGTAGAAACCAGGATAAAATTGTGGTAAATTACAAAAACAATAAAAAAAAATGTTAACATAAGTCAAATGACGGCGTTTTCGGTCCCCCACTACTGTACAATCTTCCACAGGTTTAATAGTTCAACAATGAACTATTAAACCTGAGGAAGGTCCTGGTGAGAGGCTGAAAATGCGTTTGTATGTTAACATTTTTTTTTTAATTGTTTTTGCAATTTACCACATTTTTTTCCTGGTTTTAACACTCCAGCAATAATAATGGTTTTAGTCAGACAGCACCATTGGACTTACTATTTCCCTATCTAATAATGTACACACATGATAGCTTGTTCTGAACAGTCAACTTAAAGTAACAAAAAATGGGGGCAATCTGCTCACCTGTCTGGTCCACGGCAAAAAGCCCTCCGTAGTAATATAGGTAGATCCACGTAGAAGCCAAGACTCATAGTATCCCATAGTATTCCAGTGCGGTCCTTACCTCAGACTAAGGACCGCACTGGTCAAAAACTAGTTGCCCGGATGACAGATTAGACGTGTGTCCATTCTCTGCCATTGTCATGTTTTTAATTAATTTTGTTGCTGCTCTTTTACACTCATGTTTTTAACCTGAACAATAAACAACATTTTTTATGGAATACAAAGAGTGCTGGCTTCTACGTGGATCTACCTAAGTCGCCTGAAAGTGCACTTACAATTTAGCTGTCATGGGGATACCACGACAGAGAGGGGCAGGAGGATTGTGACGTCTGGTTTCACGAACTCCTGCACTGGTTAGAAGTACTTCACCATCTTATTAAACAGTGCAGGTTTTTTCCTTGCTGGCAGTGCAAGGGTTAATTTGTTCAGTTGAAGCTCCTGTAGCTTTCCTATCTGGATTGTCTCAACTGTTCAGTGTTGGCCACTTCCATCTGCTATATATGCTGGCCTCTGGCACTTAGGAATTGCCAGTGTTAGTTCTTACTGCCTGGTTAGGAGTTGGAGGTGTAGTTTGTGGTTGGAGTTGGCGTTTGGAGATTTGGTCAGGAGATTGTTGCTTGGAGTTTTGTTTGTATGCACATCCTCATCCTCTCCTAATAGGATTCTTCTTCCTTTTACTCCCCTGTGTTCCACTCTGTTGTTTGGTGAGTGTATTTTGTATGATAGTTATTTTCATTTATCCCTGTCCGTTTTCCCTTGTTTGTCTGGTTAGTGTTATCCTATACACTTCAGCTTCCCACTTCCCTGGGTGGTGGGGGAGAAATATAAGGGTTGTTATAGGAGCATAGCAAGGCACACGAACCCGGCATCTCCACGTTCAGGAGTAATCCGGGGGACAGAGATAGACTAGGGCTTCCCTTGTTCTAGGGACCTGGTTAGCACTCACAGTCCCAAGGCACTGTGTGACATTATCCCTTTAGTGAATGTGATAGGAAAGTAGTGAATAAAGAATAAACTAAAAAAAATCTCAGCAAAAAATCAGCTTCAGTACTTGGAAGTATAGCAGCTCCTTTATTCTGGTGATCAGTGTCTTAGCAGGACAGGACCACATTCATCATATATTTTAATCATAATTTAATATGCCTTTAATGAATGGTAGTGTTGAACTGATTTCAGTGTTACTCTAAATGTATGCTTACTATTGGAATTGCTTCCTTCACAAATGGAAACAATCTGATAAAAAGGTAAGAAAGCTTCATTACCAGCCTATCGGACAATATACTGTCTGCTGCTTCCTCTACAAAAGTTCTTCCTGTTGCTTATGTAACATTTCGCATCACATAACACTGTCTGCCATTACTCACTTCAGACCTGGTCTTCATCGGTCTTTATCAGGGGGCTATCAATCAAATTTACAACATTTCAGTCATACAATCTAGGACAAGACTGAAGTGGGCATGAAGAGAAGATGGCAGTGCCAGGAGTCGATGATCCTGCAGGAGGAGTCAAAACTAAGTTTTTTATGAGCACCCAGAGGTCTTTTTAGATCCAGCCATATATGTTTAAATCATACTCAGACTAGGAAAGAGTTAAGAGACAATCTTCTTAAAGTATAAGCAAGCACAGTCGTAAACTAATGAACAGTGGACTGAAACAACCCTATGAGCAGGTGGGATCGAGCTCAGGATTTCAGAAACTAATAGACCATAAGATCAGTCATAATCATTTGGCCCGTCTTCCTTCCAACCTGAAGAAGTAATTTAATATCAGATCTCCAACATCTTGTCCTGTTAAGAAATAACTGAGATTTATCTGTTGTATACTTGGGAATTATTGGAGCAATGTCGTCAAAAACCACAGAATAAAGGTTCCTCGGTCATGATGAAAATGCAGGTGATGATACTTCTCCATACAAGCACTGAGAATATTGCCCTCTACTATGGATTATGGACCATGCCCCTTCTGCTTTAACCCTTCCTTCTTTCCTAATATTTCCCCCTAGGTTATAAAGTTTTACTTACAGGTGCATCTCACAAAGTTAGAATATCATCAAAAAGTTAATTTATTTAAGTTCTTCAATACAAAAAGTGAAACTCATATATTATATAGAGTCATTACAAACAGAGTGATCTATTTCAAGTGTTTATTTCTGTTAATGTTGATGATTATGGTTTACAGCATGAAAACACAAAAGTCAGTATCTCAGTAAATTAGAATAATCAACAAAAAACATCTGCAAAGGTTTCCTAAGCATTTAAAAGGTCCCTTAGTCTGTTTCAATAGGCTCCACAATCATGGGGAAGACTGCTGACTTGACAGATGTCCAGAAGGCAGTCATTAACACACTCCACGAGGTCCCAGAGTTCCAATTTTCATTTGGAAATCAAGGTCCCAGAGTCTGGAGGAAGAGTGGAGAGGCACACAATCAAAGCTGCTTGAGGTCTAGTGTGAAGTTTCCACAATCAGTGATGGTTTTGGGAGCCATGTCATCTGCTGGTGTAGGTCCACTCTGTTTTATCAACACCAAAGTCAGCGCAGCCGTCTACCAGGAAATTTTAGAGCACTTCATGCTTCTCTCTGCCAATAAGCTTTTTGGAGATGGAAATTTCATTCTCCAGCAGGACTTGGCACCTGTCCACACTGTCAAAAGTACCAATACCTGGTTTAAAAACAACAGTATCACTGTGCTTGATTGGCCAGCAAACTCGCCCGACCTTAACCCCATAGAGAATCTATGGGGTATTGTCAAGAGGAAGATGAGAGACACCAGACCCAACAATGCAGATGAGCTGAAGGCTGCTATCAAAGCAACCTGGGCTTCCATAACACCTCATAGAATCATAGAATCATAGAATCATAGAATGGTAGAGTTGGAAGGGACCTCCTGGGTCATCTGGTCCAACCCCCTGCTCAAAGCAGGATTCACTAAATCATCTCAGACAGAAGTCTGTCCAGCCTCTGTTTGAAGACGTCCATTGAAGGGGAACTCACCACCTCTCGTGGCAGCCTGTTCCACTCATTAATCACCCTAACTGTCAAAAAGTTTTTTCTAATATCTAATCTGTGTCTCCTCCCATTTAGTTTCATCCCGTTGCTTCTAGTCTTTCCCTGTGCAAATGAGAATAAAGATGATCCTTCTACAATGTGACAGCCCTTGACATATTTGTAGACAGCTATTAAGTCTCCTCTCAGTCTTCTTTTTTGCAAGCTAAACATTCACAAATCCTGCAACCGTTCCTCATAGGACATGGTTTTTAGACCAGTCACCATTCTGGTCGCTCTTCTCTGAACTTGTTCCAGTTTGTCTATGTCTTTTTTAAAATGTGGTGCCCAAAACTGTACACAGTATTCCAGATGAGGTCTGACCAAAGAGGAGTAAAGACCGATAATGACTTCACGTGATCTAGACTGTATGCTTCTGTTAATACATCCCAGAATTGTATTTGCCTTTTTTGCTGCTGCATCACACTGTTGACTCATGTTCAGTCTATGATTTATTAGTATACCTAAGTCTTTTTCACATGTACTGTTGCTTAGCTCTATTCCTCCCATTCTGTATATGCTTTTTTCATTTTTATTGCCCAGATGTAGTACTTTGCATTTTTCCCTGTTAAAAACCATTCTGTTGGTTGCTGCCCACTGCTCCAGTTTATTTAGGTCTTTTTGAATCCTCTCTCTCTCTTCTCTAGTATTAGCTATCCCTCCTAGCTTTGTGTCATCAGCAAATTTAATCAGCTTACCCTCAATTCCTTCATCTAAATCAGAAGATGTTGAACAATACAGGTCCCAGGACGGAGCCCTGTGGTACCCCACTTGAGACATTCATCCAGCTGGATGTGAAGCCATTTACAACCACCCTTTGAGTCCGATCACTAAGCCAGTTATGAATCCACCTAACAGTTGCCTGGTCCATTGCATACTTGGTCATTTTTTCAATAAGGATGGCAGTGCCACATGCTGATCGCCTCCATGCCACGCCGCATTGATGCAGTAATTGATGCAAAAGGAGCCCCGACCAAGTATTGAGTGCATTTACTGAACATACATTTCAGTAGGCCAATATTTCAGATTTTAAAAACATTTTTCAAGCTGTTATAAAGTAGTCTAATTTACTGAGATAATGACTTTTGTGTTTTCATTAGCTGTAAGCCATAATCATCAACATTAACAGAAATAAATAATGACTCTATATAATATATGAGTTTCACTTTTTGTATTAAAGAACTGAAATAAATTTACTTTTTGATATTCTAATTTAGCGAGATGTACCTGTATATTCCCTTATCGCTTATATTGTTAAAATTCCCCAGCTAAAAAGATATTGTTTAAAAAGGTAGAACAATCATGATTTTAAGCTTAGAGCTTGCTTAGTTTGTGGCTGCCCTGCTCCTCCATAAGAAGTTGGATGACTACAATGGTTAGGCATGGTGGTCTTCCCCTTTTTTTTAGGGATGACTTATAGTTAACACTGGCTCTGCAACACATTGAAGCATTCAGCAACTTCTGGTGACAACAATTTTTCATTCTTCCCACATATCAGTTTGGCTAAGTTCACACAAGCGTATAAAAAAAATCGTCTAATTTTAATTTAGAAAAAAAACACAATTTTTCATTTGTATTGTCTTCTGTATGCCATCTCTACGTACTGTTTTTACATACGGATGGTATAAATTTTTATACTTTAGCAGTGAATAACATTTACAAGACCAAAATACAGTTTCCTATGTTAATAATTTCAATGTATCCGTAAAAATTGCATGTAATATGGATGTTCTGTATGGGATCCGATTTTTTTTTTGCCTGAATAGATTTGAATAGGCGAATCTCATCTGAAATTCAGCAGAGAACAGTCCATGCTGCAATTTTCTTTCAACCGGACATTTGGTCCGTGTAAACGACCTGTCATCTGAACAGTCCTGTTGATTAACCTTGGTCAGTGTGCTGTCCGTGTAAGGTCATTTTTGGCCTTGGACTGAAGGTACAGTGGTGTGAACATGGCCTTATTCAACGCTAAATTTTTGTATCAGTGACCTACTGCATGGTATAAAATCATATAATATTATTGTGGCCATCATGACATTGCAAATAAGTACTGACCTGAACTGCAATTCAGGGTAAATATGGAAATCATCCGCTCACATTCTCTAGTGAATTGTCCGTGGCCTTTTCATAGGTTTTATTTTCCGGTTCTAATAATGATGCACAGCTTGGGTCCTTATTGCTTCTCATTTATCTTTCAGAACATTATTTTAATGGCAATTTGAAAAGCAAAGATATGCAAAATTATTATCATCAAACCAACTTGTCTAAGGTGACTACCTCTGTGGAGAGATGATTAGCGTAGTCTATAGTCTAACCAAAGAAAATGCCGACTGTCCACCGTATGATGAATAAGCTTCATTATCTGGTTACTGGAGAGGACATTACCCTGTATGTAATGAACAATAATGCTAGGGTATGTCAGACGCTTCATCAAAGATTTATGTTGTGCTGTGCTCTACGAGGCAGCAGATCCCCGCATGACGTCCCATCAGCATGTCTGCAGCTCCAGTGTGAACCCCCATACATTTTATAGCTGACACTATAATGTTAGAGAGAGTGCAACAAGTCCTGTTAGATGAGCTAGTCTAATTATGCCCAGGTCGTAGACATCATGTAGAGCACATGTCTAACAGGACATTGCAGAAATCTCTTTCTGTTTAATATTGTGTAATATTTGAGCTAACGATTCCCTTCATCCTGCAGTGGCTCAAGGAACTAAATCTTGGCACGATGACTTACAAGCTGATGGTGAGAATGACACATCAACAAAAGGTCTGGTCTGGTGTTTTCAAGGGTGCATTACTGTATCCATTTTTATGCAGGAACTGTCAAATATTTGCTTTCCAAATTAAAGGGAACCTGTCACGTTGTTCATGCAGTCCGATCAGTGGACAGCAGGGTATAGAAAAGGAGAAGCTGAGCAGAGTAGTATGTAGGTTTGTTGGAAAATATTCAGTATAACTTGTATTTTTATCTGTATGCATATGAGTCCAGTGGGTGGTAGTACTCAGTGACTGAAAGCTATATGCACAGTCATGCAGGAAAAACTGTCAATCACTGAATAGGACCGCCTACTGGACTCATGCATGCAAACATCAGAGATTTCAATAAATAAAATGCAAATTATATTGACACTTTTCCCCCAAAAAATATATCAATCAGACCTTGGGCATACATAGAAATTATAAAGCCCCATAGCAGAAGTCTTATAATGGCCATCACATAGCCCTCCAAACAGTATAATGGCCCTGACATAGCCCTCCAAACAGTATAATGGCCTCCACATAGCTCTCCAAACAGTGTAATGACCCCCACATAGCTCTCCAAACAGTGTAATGACCCCCACATAGCCCTCCAACCAGTGTAATGACCCCCACATAGCCATCCAAACAGTATAATGGCCCCTACATAGCCCTCCAAACAGAATAATGGCCCCCCACAGTCCTCCACACAATATGATCACACTAAGAGTACAATGTGCTCATTATTTTAAAAAATATACTCACCTCTCCTTGTTCCCCTGCTGCTCCGGTCTCTGCAGCATGTATTCTGAAGCTCTGCACAGCTTTGTGCAGAGCTGACATGTGAGAGATCAGACGCACAAGGAGAATGATGGAGGAGGGAGCTTATGGCTCCTTGTTCCATCACTGTTTTTAACTGTATATGCGTTAACGGTGCAGATATACTTCAAAGTGTGATGCGGCCCCCCTCCCCGAATCAATAGGCAAAAAATTTTTAATACCCTTTTTGGATATCCATAAGTGATGGAGTAAGTGGGTTCTCATGAGCCCCATATGTGAGCCTAAGAGCTGTGACCTTTTATATTATGTACATCCATAATACAAAATTGTCTTCCATAACAATTAACACTTGTTTAGAGTCATGACCTCGTAGTTTTCCTACACTAACTGTTTTCCTTGTTTTTTAACAACTTTCTTCTTGATAACACTTTCTTTAAGAATCTCATTGCATGCTGGTATACTCAAATGAAGCATCATCAGGGGTAAAAGCTGCAACCACTGCCACAGACCCTGCCCCCTACCTGAAACTAAGTATCATCAGAGACCTTTGTTTCAGGGGCTGGGATAGTCCCTGCTACGTCACTGTGCGATGTGCCCAATGACAGTGCGTTCTCTTGCTCGCTTAGATCAGTAGTTATGAGCGCATCCTGGATGCCAATACAGTTGAAAGCAATGATGGAAGAAGGGGCCATTCGCTCCCTCCTCTATCATTCTCCCTCTGGGTCTGAGCTCTGACGTCTCACCGGAGCGGGCATGATGACATCACTACTTCACACCAGCTGTGTCAAGCAGTGAAAAGCTTCAGAAGACATGCTACAAAGACCAAAGCAGCAGAGAAATAAGGAGAGGTGGGTATTTTTTTTTCAATCAATGAGAACATTGTATGGGCCATTATACTGTTTAGAGTGCTATGGGAGTGCATTATACTATATGGAAGGCTATGTGGGACTCATTATACTGTATGGAGGACTATGAGGGGCCCATTATACTGTATGGAGGAACATGTGGGCCCCTTTATACTGTATGGAGGGCTATGAGGGGCACAGTATACTGTATGGAAGGCAATGAGAGGCCCATTATACTGTATGGAGGACTAAGTGGGGCCCACTATACTGTATGGAAGGCAATGCGGGGCCATTATACTGTATGGAGGACTATGTAGGACCCATTATACTGTATGGGGGACTGTGTGGGGCCCATTATAATGTATGGGGGACTGTGTGGAGTCCATTATACTATATGGAGGACTATGTGGCACACAATATACTGTATAGAAGGCAATGTGGGGCCCATTATGCTATATGGAAGGTAATGTGGGGCCAATTATGCTATATGGAAGGTAATGTGGGGCCAATTATACTATATGGAAGGCAATGTGGGGCCCATTATACTATATGGAATTTACTGTGGGGCCCATTATACTATATGGAGGGCTATATGGGGGGCAATTATACTGTTTAAAGGCTATGTTGGGCCATTATACTATATTGAAGGCTATGTGGGACCCTTTATATTATATGGAGGGCCATGTGGGGCTCTTTATACTATATGGAGGCCTATGTGGGGCCCTTTATACTATATGGAGCGCTAATATATTATTTGGAGGTCTATGTGTGGGCCATTATACTATTTAGATGGCTATATGGGGCCATTGTGCTATTAGGAGGGCTATGTGGGAGACATTATACTATGTAGAGGGCTATCTAAGAGTCTTTATACTTTATGGAGGGCTATCTGTAGGACCACTATACTGTTTGGAGGACTATGTGGGAGCCATTATACTGTTTTGAGGACTATGTGAGGGCCACTGTACAGTTTGCAGGGCTATGTGGGGACCATTATACTGTTTGCAGGGCTATGTGGCGACCATTATACTGTATGAGAGAAATTATACAGTGTGAATGTTTGTGTGTGGTCCATCATACTGTGTGGAGAACTGTGTGGGGAAATTATGTTGTTTGGAGGGCTGTGTGGGGGCAGTTATACTGTTTGGAGGGCTAGTTGGGGACATTATACTGTGTGGAGGGCTGTGTGGTGGTCATTATATTGTTTGGAGGGCTAGTGGGGGCCATTATATAGTGTGGAGGGTTGTGTTGGGGCCATCATATTTTGTGTAGTGTTGTGGGGCAATTATACTGTATGGAGGGCTGTGTGGGGGTCACAGTTGGGGCATCATACTGTGTTGGTGTCACTATACTTTGCCATGTTGGTTTGGGGGGGGGAGCACAGTAGGGTCATCATACTGTGTGTGTGGAGGTTACTGTGGAGGAATTCACTGTGGGGTTAGTTATCATACTGTGTTTGGAGGGCACTTTTGTTGGCATTATACTTTATGGGGGTAATAAAAGGGGAATCAGAGACTTCACTTGGAGGAAAATTACTTTGTAAAGGCTGCAAAGCTGTGAGATATACTCTCCTGTGACCCTGCCGAATATTAAAGGAGTTGTCCACTACTATTCAAAATAGCCCAATGTGTTTTTATGTGGAATAGAAGCTTCTTTCTAATTACCTCCCTCTGCTATTTCTGCCTGTGAGAGGCGCTATCACTGGCCGCTCACAGGCAGCATGTGACCCCCGGCTGCAGCCGGCTCTGACATCCGCTGATGTCACGACAAGTCCAGGCCGAGGGTCCCTCTTCTGCATTCCACAGTGGCTGCTGGGTTGTGGATGGGGTTACCCCCCTGCGTCACACCCGGCATCCACCGCACCCTCTCCCTCTTCCCATTCATTGCTAAAGTGCAGGGTGGATGCTGGATGTGACGCGCGGGGTAACCCCGCCCACAGCCCAGCAGCCACCGCGGGGACCCCAGCGCTGAGTCACGCCTCACTTGAGGTGACGTCAGCGGGGGTAATGTGCTGCCTGTGAGTGGCCACAAATAGCGCCGCCCACAGGCAGAAACAGCAGCGGGAGATAATTAGAAAGAAGCTTCTTTTCATCATAAAAACACATTGGACGATTTTGAATAGTAGTGGACAACCCTATTAATATATTTTTGGGGGTAGGGTGGAGCCCAATTAGAAGTTCTACTATGAGGTACCATGATTTCTATATATGCCCCTAAACCGGAGTGCAGAGACCAGCGCTGCCCACCCAAGTGACACTTGCATCATCTGCCCCCTGATGACGCTTCGTTTGAGTATTCCAGTGTCAATTTGGATTCTTAAATGAAGCGTCGTGAAAAAGAAAGTTGCAAAAAAAAAAAAAGAAAAGGAGTTAGATAGTGTAGTTAAGGAACAGTAGGGAAGTTTTAATTAAAGTCTATTAGAAAATAGATTAGATTATGGCATGAAAATAGATAGACATTTATTTAATTAAAATTAATTTGCATTTTGGTCCATCCCTCTTAAATGATTTAAATGTAATTATTTATTGTTTAAATTATTGTTGAAGATTTTGAACAGGAAAATTGCACAATGGTTCTGTCATAAAACTATTTCCGTTCAATGAATGCAGCAGTTCATTACTACACAAGTTGAGCTTTATGTTCGTGCTTTTTTTAAGTGAAGGGATAATCTGCCCACAAAGAACTTTCAACTCTGAGACAATGAGGGCATGAATTGCTCTACGTTTCTGTTTGTTATTAGTTTAGGTTTTATGCTTTTTGAATATGATTACCAATGACTTTGCTTTAGATCAGATTCTCTATACACTATTATAAACAAATATATTATAATGGATGTGCTTTAATGTAATAAGTGTTTTCATAATAACCTCTTTTTCATTTTTTATGTCTTTAGCCTCCATTAATATAGTTAATAATGAGGTAAGAGACGCTTTTTCATTTTTACTGTACTGTTTCTTTTTCTATAAAAATGTGTAATATATTAAAGGCTGATCACATATGGCATTGGCAACATGACTATTAAAGGGAATCTGAGAGTGGCATTATGTAGGGGCAGAGACCCTTATTCCAGCGATCTGTCACTTACTGGGATTCTTGCTGTAGTTTTTATAAATCCCTGTTTTATTTGCTGCAGATCTAGCAGTTCTCTGAATGCTGAGCTCTGTATAACCCTGACCACACCACTGATTGGCTGCTTTCTGCATACGCTATAAATAGGCAGAAAGCTTCCAATCAGTGCTGGGGGGTGGGATCATACAGAGCTCAATAATATGGAGGACTCCCTGGCAGCAAGTTTACTAGTCCTCTAATAATAATCTGCTGATAAAATAGTGATTCTATCAAAACTACACTAAGCAGCCCAGTAAGTGACACATCACTAGAATCAGGGCTTCTGCACCTACATTATATTGCTCTCAGATTAGGTGACAAATCCTGGTGACAGATTCACTTTAATCCTTTACTTTTCTGGGAGGAAATTGAATGATCAGACATTTTAAATAGGCTGAAAATCTCTCCTGAGCACTGATGACTGTTTCGGATCACAAAGGGCACTCATTACTTACCCCCTCCATGCCGTTGGATTTTACAGATTTAAGTATTAGGAGGATAAAATGTGACTTATGGTCACATGATAGCAGAACACTAAGAACAATGTTATACCATGCCTAATGAAGAGACCTAAGTAGTTTCAAAAACTCGCTTTGTAAGATAATCTATTTTATTTTTGTTGGCCAGTAAAAGGTATCACATCTACTAGATTACTGTTTTGTTTCTCTTATTGAGAGCAATTCATCTTTTTTTCAACTGGATAATACAGTACCAAAACTTTTTTTTTCTTTTGGCAAAATACACTGCTCAAAAAAATAAAGGGAACACTCAACACATCCTAGATCTGAATGAATGAAATCTTCTCATTGAATACTTTGTTCTGTACAAAGTTGAATGTGCTGACAACAAAATCACACAAAAATCATCAATAGAAATCAAATTTATTAACCAATGGAGGCCTGGATTTGGAGTCACCCCAAAATTAAAGTGGAAAAACACACTACAGGCTGATCCAACGTTGATGTAATGTCCTTAAAACAAGTCAAAATGAGGGTCAGTATTGTGTGTGGCCTCCACTTGCCTGTATGACCTCCCTACAACGCCTGGGCCTCAATATCCCTCAATATCCTGATGAGGCTGCGGATGGTCTCCTGTGGGATCTCCTCCCAGACCTGGACTAAAGCATCCACCAACTCCTGGACAGTCTGTGGTGCAACGTGACGTTGGTGGATGGGGCGAGACATGATGGCCCAGATGTGCTCAATCGGATTCAGGTCTGGGGAACGGGCGGGCCAGTCCATAGCTTCAATGCCTTCATCTTGCAGGAACTGCTGACACACTCCAGCCACATGAGGTCTGGCATTGTCCTGCATTAGGAGGAACCCAGGGCCAACCGCACCAGCATATGGTCTCACAATGGGTCTGAGGATCTTATCTCTGTACCTAATGGCAGTCAGGCTACCTGTGGCGAGCACATGGAGGGCTGTGTGGCCCTCCAAAGAAATGCCAAACCACACCATTACTGACCCACTGCCAAACTGGTCATGCTGAAGGATGACTCTGTCACGTCTGTGACATGTGCTCAGTGTGAACCTGCTTTCATCTGTGAAGAGCACAGGGTGCCAGTGGCGACTTTGCCAATCCTGGTGTTCTGTTTCAAATGCCAAGCGTCCTGCACGGTGTTGGGCTGTGAGCACAACCCCCATCTGTGGACGTCGGGCCCTCATACCACCCTCATTGAGTCGGTTTCAAACCGTTTGTGCAGACACAAGCACAATTGTGGCCTGCTGGAGGTCATTTTTCAGGGCTAAGGCAGTGCTCTTCCTGTTCCTCCTTGCACAAAGGCAGAGGTAGCGGTCCTGCTGCTGGGTTGTTGCCCTCCTACGGCCCCCTCCACGTCTCCTGGTGTACTGGCCTGTCTCTTGGTAGCGCCTCCAGCGTCTGGACACTACGCTGACAGACACAGCAAACATTCTTGCCACAGCTCACATTGATGTGCCATCCTGGATGAGCTGCACTACCTGAGCAACTTCTGTGGGTTCTAGAGTCCGTCTCATGCTACCACGAGTGTGAAAGCACAACCAACATTCAAAAGTGACCAAAACATCAGCCAGAAAGCATTGGTACTGAGATGTGGTCTGTGGTCCCCACCTGCAGAACCACTCCTTTATTGAGGGTGTCTTGATAATTACCAATAATTTCCATCTATTGTCTATTCCATTTGCACAACAGCATGTGAAATTGATTGTCAATCAGTGTTGCTTCCTAAGTGGACAGTTTGATTTCACAGAAGTTTGATTTACTTGGAGTTATATTCTGTTGTTTAAGTGTTCCCTTTATTTTTTTGAGCAGTGTATGTTGGCGCTATATAAATATCCATCTGCATCGTTTGATTAACGATAAAGGAAAGTGCTTCAGACCGCAGGGGGGTCAGTAAAAAACACAGATACCATGCGATATATGCTTTTATTAGAAAAAATGGCTACAACTTGAAGGGGTAAACATGGAGTATTAACTGATATTTTGGCCAAAATATGCAAGCTTGCAACCTGCGTTCATACAATCATTGGGTTGGTTTAAAGTATAATTATATAATTATAACGAAAATATACAATATACTTACTGTATTTTTTGCTTTATAAGACGCACCTGATTATAAAACGCACATAGGTTTTACAGGAGGAAAATAAGAAAAAAAAATATTTTAAGCTAAATAGTGTGCTAAAACATTTAATTAATAAAATGTTATGTAACGGGGATCTGTGGATGACACACTTTTATGGGGATCTGCGGATGACGCGCTGTTATGGGGATCTGCGGATGACGCGCTGTTATGGGGGATAGGCGGATGACGCACTGTTATGGGGGATCTGCAGATCACGAGCTGTTATGGGGGATCTGCGGATGACGCGCTGTTATGGGGGATCTGCGGATGACGCGCTGTTATGGGGGATCTGCAGATGACCCGCTTTTAAGGGGGATAGGTGAATGACGCACTGTTATGGGGGATCTGCAGATGACGTGCTGTTATGGGGGATAGGCGGATGACGCACTATTATGGGGATCTGTGGATCACGCACTATTATGGGGATCTGTGGATGACGCACTGCTATGGGGGATCTTCGGATGACGCGCTGTTTTGGTGGATCTGCGGATGACGCACTGTTATGGGGATGTGCGGATGATGCGCTGTTATGGGGGATCTGCGGATGATGCGCTGTTATGGGGGATCTGCGGATGATGCACTGTTATGGGGGGATCTGTGGATGATGCACTGTTATGGGGATCTGCGGATGACTCACTGTTATGGGAATCTGCAGATGACGTACTGTTATGGGGGATCTGTGGATGATGCTCTTTTATGGGGATCTGTGGATGATGCTCTTTTATGGGGATCTGTGGATGATGCACTGTTATGGGGGATCTGCGGATAATGCGCTGTTATGGGGGATCTGTGGATGACACACTTATGGCGATCTGAGGATGACGCACTGTTATGGGGATCTTCGGATGATGCACTGTTATGGGGATCTGCGGATGACTCACTGTTATGGGAATCTGCAGATGACGTACTGTTATGGGGGATCTGTGGATGATGCTCTTTTATGGGGATCTGTGGATGATGCACTGTTATGGGGGATCTGCGGATAATGCGCTGTTATGGGGGATCTGTGGATGACACACTTATGGCGATCTGAGGATGACGCACTGTTATGGGGATCTTCGGATGATGCACTGTTATGGGGCATACAGTGCTTGGGTAGTGTTTACGGTATATTAACTGTGACTACGGCCCCCATCATCCTTCAGAATACACCTACCGTATGTACTGCACTGTCTGGATGCATTCTTATGGATGATTGGGGTTATTGTCATATTAAAATACAATAAACATTTTGACCTATTACCGTACAGTACAGTCCCTGTTTGACCACCACCCCCCTCATCCTTAAGAATACACCCACGTACTGTATACACATGGGTATGTTCTGAAAGATGAGGGAGGTGGTAGTCATACTTACAATAAACACTTTGGCCACTTATGGTACACTCCCTGGACTGTTTATACTAAATGTGACTACAATCTCCATCATCCTTCAGAATACACCCATTGGTATTGTATATTCTGAGGGATGATGGGGGTTGTAAGTTACTCCCCTTCAGTGTCTCTGCTCACCGCTGTAGATCTTGGCTTTCATACAAGGGACACTTTTTTCACCAACAGATCACTGATTGGTGGAGGCAGCTCAGCAGCGGCTCCGTCCACCAATCAGCATCCGGCCCTGCAGAGGGGGAGGAGAATCGCTCTCCTCTCTCCTCTGCGGTAAAGAAGGTCCTGGTCTGCTGCTGTGGAGCAGTGAATGCAGCTGACGTCATCCGGGCCTGCAGAGGGGGAGGGGAATCGCTCTCCTCTGCACTGAATGGACGACTCCTGGCCCTGTGCCTGCACGCCGCCCGCCGACCAGGATACACCGCCTGCAGCTCCCGCCGGCTGCCGCACACATCACCGCCGCCATACGGACTGCCCAGGGCCGCGGTGAGTGATGGCGCAGCTTGCGCTTTCATGTAAATGTGACTGTTCGCTTTATAAGACGTACTGAGTCTTTCCCCTCATTTTGAGGGGAGAAAAAGTGCGTCTTATAAAGCAAAAAAAACGGTATATAATTATATAACAGTGAAACAGAAACCAGAAATGGAGAATTTCTTAAAAAATATAATAATTCAAATAAGTTGATTGTTACTTTTATACTTTATTTTAATCAAAGCATTAAATGGAATCTGTCACCACTCACCAGGTTTTTGCTACCTCATCTGAGAGCAGCATAATGTAGGCAAAAAGACCCTGAATCCAACGATGTATCACTTAGTTTACTGGGTGCCGCCATTCTGACACGATCACAGTTCTTAGCTGTAGACTGCAGCAGAGCTGAGAAAGCTAACCCCGCCCACATCACAGCTAACCCGGCCCACCCCAGGCTCTCTGTGTATACAGTCTATAGACAATGAGCTGCTTTTCAAAAGAGGGGGCGGAGTCAGACTTGCATGCATGCACTGCTGTAGTCTGGACAATGATAATCACCAGGTGATAAAACCTTCATTATAAGTAAACAACACCACACAGCCTGATATGTGACACATTGTTGAGTTCAGTGTTTTAACCCCTACCTCATGTTGTCCTCAGATTACATAACAAAACCTTGCTAACAGATTCCCTTTAAGTACTATAGAAATAAGTATTGTATATAAAACCATGAAGAATGACTTGATCTATATTTGGTTTCCACAGTCGGTTACTAAAGCCTGTAAGTGTGACTGCCAGGGAGGAAGTGGATCAACATTATCCTCAAGAATCGCTGCAATGGATTGTATGCCAGGTAATAATTATGTGTGTGATGGGCTGTCCGTGGATAGTGCAACTGTTAAAGGGGTTTTCTGGTTTATAAAGCAAAGTCTGCAGTCACTCTATAGGACGGTGATGCACACACTGTCTCGATTTCCTTGTATGACCCCTGGCTAGGCTAGCTGTGGATTCCTCAGGCAAAATCATCTGTGTGCCAGGGGTGCTGCTACCAATCCCCCCGACATTTGCATTCTGATATAATGCAATTGGCCTAATACAGTTATATCCAGTCTTGCCGTCTGCATACACAATGTATATTCTTTATCTGTCTATTTTTCAGAATGTCCTTATCATAAGCCTATGGGATTTGAATCAGGAGCTGTCACAATCGATCAAATCAGTTGTTCCAACCACGATCAATACACAGGATGGTATTCATCCTGGACTGCAAACAAGGCACGGCTTAATGGCCAAGGATTTGGGTAAGCAAGTCACGTTCTGAAGTATGAGATACAAAGAACTATAAGAGACCCTAGTAAGATCATCTCTCGATATTGGAGGAATAGTGAAACAATGCATTTCAGTACGCTGTTTAGACCTTTTGAAGAGGTTTGGCTTCAACAAAACTGGTACCGTACTAAGAAAAGTGATAAGACTGAAAAAGTTGGATTTAGTATATGTAAAGACTCATTCAGATGTATTTTGTATCCAATTTTTTACCAGAGTTTGGTTAATTTGCAAGTTTTTGCCATCAGTTTTTCATTAGTTTTTCTGGAATGCAAAAGAAAACTGATGAAAGTTTCTTAAAGGAGCACTCCCATCAAAGGTTTTATCTTCTTAATACACTGACAAGCAAAAGGGTAACAATGTTTTGAACTTTTGACTTTCAGGCTCCATACCTCACCATCCAATATTGCTTCGAACGTGAGACTACCATCATTTTATAGACCTTCATCTTGGCTATCTCATAAATAAATTTGACTTACAACTATTTAGCATATGATCAGTTATGCTGATTTTTGTCATGTCACTGCATTGTTACTGTTTTGCTCTTGGTGGTGGAAAAATCTTTTCCTTCCTGTATACTACAAATTAAAACCTGTTCTCACATTTCTAATAGCTCAGTGTGTTATTAGGTTGATTCCCAAATGAAAGGTCACTGGTTTGAATCGAGGAGAAGCCATGAAGAAGATTTCACAAGAAAAGAGAAACAGCATCATCCAGCTCATCGATATCGGTCTCTCGGCCAAGAAAATTGTCAAACTGCATCATGTGAGCGCCATGACAGTTGGAAGAATATGAAATGAAGTCCGTCCATCCAATCAAAACCCAAGAGGTGGACGTCCAGGCAAAATATTGGAGTCAACAAGTCGGTTCATTACAAGGTCTATCAGTTCTGGCACGTCAAACATGGCTGTAGAGGTGGCTTGTACGCTTTGTAATAGTGAGATCACAGACGTCCATGCAAGCACGTGCAACGCATGTTACACAAGTCGAATGGTGGTTAAAAAAAAATGAAGGAGCCTTGATTTCAATATAGTCATAAGTAGCGTTGGCTTGAGTTTTCAAAAAAGTGCGAAAAGTGGACAGTAGAAGATTGGAAACGGGTGATTTGGAGCGATGACACGAAAGTGAATAGACTAGGCTCTGAAGGGTGCAAATGGGTCTGGAAGAAACAATGGAAAAAAGGGCTAAGGGATCAAGAACTAGAAGGAACTGTCATGTTCGGTGGAGGAAGCCAGATGATATGGGGTTGTTTCATAGCCAAAGGTATTGGATAGTTGACCAGGATTGATGGTGGTCTCAATGCTGTGCTATATTCGAGTATCCTACAAGACGAGTTACTTCGTACACTCGAATACTATGGGTATGAAAAGGACGACATAGTGTTCCAGCAGGACAACGACCCAAAGCATACGTCGAGATTGGCGAAAAATGATTCAATGACCATGAAGCAGAGGTGCTCGATTGGCTCCCACAGTCCACAGACCTCAACCCAATCGAACATGTGTGGGTAGAGTTGAAGAGAAAGCTGTATACATACCCAAGTGAGTTGACCAGTATGCACCAACTTTGGGAACGTGTAGAAGAGACCTGGGATCAGATTTTGGTGGAGACATGCTTGAACCTGATCGAGAGCATGCCCAGAAGGATTCAAGCAGTGTTGAAAGCCAAAGGTGGATTTACAAAATACTAACAAAATGATAACAATTTAGATTTTGTAGGAGCAAAACAGTAACAATGCAGTGACATGACAATAATCTGCACAACTAATCATATGCTAAATAGTTGCAAGTCAAATTTATGTATGAGATAGCCAAAATGACTCTCTATAAAGTGATGGTACTCTCACATTTGAAGCCGTAGTAGATGGTGAGAAATGGAGCCTGAAAGGCAAAAGTTCAAAACATTGTTACCCTTTTGCTTGTCACTGTATATTGCAGTCATCATATTATATAACGCTGTGCACTTACAATTGCTCATTTTGCCTTTCTACTCAGTTAATTCTTATCTTTTCTCTGCTCTATGTAGAAACACGAAGTCTATTTTCCCTGCAAAAATCATTCCCCTCTTCAACTACTGACACAGCTGCTCCCTCCTACCCCCTGCCAGTGACTTTTGCAGTGATTTATGACTCATACACCAAAAAGAGACTTCCTGTTTCTACATAAAGCTTAGAATTAACTGGATAGAGAAGAATTAACTGGATAGAAGGGCAAAAGAGCAATTGTAAGTACACAGTGCTATATTACTACAATATATGGACAGCACATGAAGCAGAGTGCTGCCTGATTTTTTCATGGACCCATAGACTTGCATTGGCAAGTTTGATCCGTGACTCCGATCAGAATTGGACATGACATCTGAATGAGCCCTTATTGTTCTTTTTTTGTGCTAAACATAAAAATAATGGGTCAAAATATCAACTTTGTGTTAAAGTTTAAAAAAGAATAACATGCACCTCTAAAAATATTTGGAACATTATACTCCAACTTACTTTAGCTTAAGACTGATGTATGAAAAGTCAGTGCTAATAAATCTCCCTCTTTATGTTGTAGCTATTTTGCCCTTACAATTTTGTTGTCAGTAAATGGTTTACATCCAGTGGATAAACTGTGCACAGATCTAATACTTGTCATAGATGAGATTTTGAGTTGCCATGTAATGCAACGTGCTGTCAGTGATGCCCAGGAGTAAATCTCTATGGGAGAAAGCTTACTGTATATGCTGGTGCCCTCCATATTCGGTGCAGGCAGGCATTGGTACTACCCTCTGTTATCTTTCCCCACATAAAGGTGTGCATGGTTATCCAAATTCCAAGATAATGGACAGTGGCTGCAGATTGACCTGAAAGAATTAAGAGTTGTATCTGGGATTATGACACAAGGAAGATGTGATACAGATGAATGGATGACGAAATACAGTGTCCAGTACAAAATTAATGATAGCTTGAATTGGGTTTACTACAAAGATCAAACTGGAAACAACCGAGTAAGTTCTCACTACCGTTACTAGGTGTACTAATGCTGCTTAATCTAAATATAGTGGTACAGGCAAAGGCATAGAGGAAAAATATCCAAAATGTCTGATACTACAGAATCCGTGCCCATCTCAACCTATAAGCTATGCCAAGAGTGCGCTGCATTCGCTCACGTTCTGCTGCCCAATTGACCACTTAAGTGCATAATTGGCAGCAGAGTAGATCTCTTCATTCAGCAAAGAGGACAAACTAGATGACCTCTGTATATGGCTTTAAATAAGGTTGTACAATTGCCAAAGAAGAGGACATTGCACAAAAAAATAACCAACTTTTACTTGTTAAATCACCTGCCATGCCAGTATGCCGCTCCGGTGCTCTCCACAAATCCTGAAGGCACGAAGTCACATAAACCATTCTTATGACCGCTGCATCCAATCACTTGCCTCTATAGTGGTCACATAAATGATAAACATGTCTTCGTTACAGAACTGGAGGGGAACACTGGAACAGCAGTGAAAGATTTAATGAGGGAGTAATGTTTATTTTTTATTATTATTATTTTATTATTTTTCTTTCTCTTTTGCAATTATTATTATTTTATTATTTTTCTTTCTCTTTGGCAACTTTTTTAAAACTTCCAGACAGCCCTTTATATATTTTAGATGTCTTTTTTTAGGTGCATTTTTCTAATGATCAACTTGAAACAAAGTGATTTTTATATTTGTTATTTTCTGTATCAACACAGCTACATTATAGAATCTAATTCTCTTTTTTACCAGGTTTTTTATGGAAACTCGGATCGAACATCTACAGTCCAGAATTTCTTGAGACCACCAATCATATCGCGTTACATAAGGATCATCCCGTTGGGTTGGCATGTCCGCATAGCGGTACGAATGGAGCTGCTGGAGTGCATGAGCAAATGCGGCTAAACTGATGATGCCGACTTATATAAATCATATCACAAACCATATTATGAAGTTTAGATGATGTTGGAGCAACACATTGCGTTTTAGTTACAACCACAGCACTTGGAACAGTTCAGTATGAAAAAATGTTCATTGAAATGTGAACATGGAAATGTGTTCTAGTGTAGAACAATCAATGTTTTCTCCAAAAATGTAGCTAATTTGATCTTGGCTTGCCTGTTCAGTGGAAGTTTAGAATAAAGGTGAAACCTGTCAGTAAAACCCTGCACTGAAAAATGTTAATTCTTCTCATGTTTCATGATCTTTCCAGCAGAGATGGATTGGGAAAGAAACAACTGGTCATCAATGGGGATCATATTCATGCTATCAAGTCCACACATACTGTATACACATCAACATCCCACTCTCCGATAATAAATTACTTGCCATCTCTAGAGCAGAAGATATAACTTTCTGTGCACATTACCTTTATTTAATAATTTATCTACCTAATTTATCACATTGTTCATATAAATGGCATTCGTGCACGCTTTACTTGTCTGGAAGTGTCACTATAGTGGCATACAGCACTCACAAATGTTTTATATGCACAAATAATAGTGTCATAAATCATTCTAATAAGTCACCAAAAGTCCAGTTATTATGGCAAAACCGACACTGTTGGAAGGTAAGAATGGCACACCTCTGTATATGTGGGCATAGAGGTGGATGGTGATCTAACTTCATAATGTCTTTTTGACGTTGGAAGAAGTGTCAGCTCTCCTGACATGTCTGTTTTAGTAAATTCTACAGTTGAGCAAAGAGATTCACGCTGCCCTGGTCTGGCGTGCCACCCTTGGCCCGGCATCCTTAGTTCCTCTAGTGCACACATGCCCATGGCCAAAACTGGCCCGCATGGTGATTATATTTGGACCGAGATACCACAGTCACCACCCCTATGTGGGGTCATTATTCTGTATGGAAGACTTTGCGGGGCCATTATACTCTTTGGAGGACTATGTGGGGCCATTATATTCTTTGGAGGACTATGTGGGGCCCATTACTATGTATGGAGGACTTTGTGGGGCCATTATTCTGTATGGAGGACTGTCTGGGGCCCATTATACTGTATACTGGTTGGCCCGCGACCTCGTCCTAGTTTTTCATTTTGGCCCTCTGTGTGTTTTGAGTTTGACATCCCTTTTCTAGTGTCATGATATCGACTCAGGCCTAATCACTAGGTTTCAAAAGTGGGTCCCAGGATGCCGGGCCGAAGATGCCAGTTGCTGAAGTGAAGACGTCATGGCTGCGGTGGAGGACCAGACTTGATACCGGCTCAGGGCAGCGCAAATCCTATTTCACAATTGTGAGTCTGTTTAGACTGCAAGATTATCATGAAACACACGTTCTTCTAAACGCTTGGCCATGATAATCTTGCAGTGTAAATGCATGTTTATCTGCTTTGAAATTATGAGCAGATTGACAATTAGATGTTACTATTTGCCTGGCCAAATGGGCATGTTACAACAAACTGACACTGTGGATTACAGTATATGTGGCAGCACACTCCAATATTCAAGGATTATTTTTGTAGTGCACGTCACAGATGACTCCACTATCTTGAACCAAAGGGAAATTCAGATAGCTAATTAAGTAGGGCAGCACACACTCTTTTCATTGTGCAGGTTTATTGGTCAAACACTGGCAACCCTTCTGGTATTGAAGCCCTCTATCAAGGCTGAGATGATAGTAGCAGGGAGCGGGCGACGGGGTCCTCAATGACTGGGCAGTGCAGATTGTGTAGGAACAGGTCCTTGTAAAATTGGTCCATTGTGTTTGGAGGATGTTACCAGTGCTTCTATATACAGTATCCATCATTCCTAGATAGTAGAAAGTTATTGCAGTGAACATCAGAGCTGGATTGTAGTAGGAAAGGGGTCTCTACCACCTTGTGTACCAATGTTAACATAGAAGGGCATGTTAATAATGAAATAATATCCAGCATTTCTATACAGGTATGAATCCTGGAAGAAGGATAACACAGTAGAGAAGTTGATGAAAATTAAACAACATATTTTTCAGATTTTAATTTCCTAATAACTTTAAGGGGTTCTCCAAGAAATGTACGAAAATAAATAAATGAAATAAATAATACACATTTAAATCTTGTATTTTTCTATTGTATGTTTTTCTACATAGCTTTGTATAGCAAAAAGCTACGCTTTATCTACTGCACTCCGTCAGGATTTCAAGATGGCAGATACCATAAATCACAATGTGTCCTCGATTTCAGAGGACGGGCTGCGTGAAGCCCAAGACAGAGGTGACATCGGAGCAGCATCCTGTCAGGTATAGTGAACGCAGATTCTACTGTTCAGTCAACCTGACAGGACATTGAGTGGAGCCGGACTAAAGGAGAAGATAAACATGTTTCTTTTGCTGAGAATGAACATCCATCTCTGACAGCCTGACAGTTTTACTGCATCTGTCTCCTGTCTTGTGCTTCACGCAGTCCGTCCTACTGTGTCCTGGCAGTTGCCATGATTAAAATTGTGACAGAGTGCGGTAGATAAAGCATACCTTTCTGATAAATAAAGGTATTTAGAAAAATGTTTAATATTTAATTGTGTATTATTTATTTAATTACATTTCTTGGAAAACCTAAGAGGTTTTGACCCTAAAATTCCTTAAGAACTACTTTTACTATAACTGAAACAAATCCAATCTCTTCTCTATCACTTTGTCGCAGTCCAAGTGATTTATGGGACAATAATACGACCGGTTTACAATTGCTAATTTTCATATGTAATAACAAGCTAGTTTTCAATTCAAAAGACCTTCATATAAATTAAAGTTGGCCAAACCCATCTAATTTGTATAAGGGCTTTCTTACTCTCTCCTTAAAAGATAGTGTTGGGGGAGAGAAAGTATAGGCAGTTTAATTTTGAATGCTCAATCATGGTTTCTGCACATTGTACTGTACATAGAAAACACGTGAACGCTGGACCAAGCATGTGTATGGGTAGTTAAGAAAGATAGATGTCTTATGAGTTTAGGTTACTCTTACAATGAGTGAAGACAGCAGAGACTACAACAAACAGAAATGATGATGGATCAAAAACTACGAGCAGCAATCTTCCACATTCCGCCATTTGTCAAAAGCCAGCAGCTGCTTTTTTCTGGATGGGCTCTCCTCCAAATAAAGTTGTATTTGTCCCTGTGCCTGCAATCTTTGCACTACTATGAAACCCTGCTATATTATTAATATTCTCATTTTAAATGTTAAAGAATATGAAAATTATCAAGATGGAGGAATATTTGCCCTGATCCCATCAGTATGTTAATAAAAACCATAGTCAAAGGTATTCTATGAACTATCCCTTAAATAAAGAGTCATGAAAGCACAAGAAAATGAGGCACATGGAGTACAGTATGCCCTTATGCCTATGTTACTTCACTCCTGGAATCAATTTTTGTAGTGTAAAACAAGGGGAATACAGAACACAACACATTTCTCATTAGATAAAATAATAAAATTACTGAGGATTTAAAGAAGGAAACACATAGAACAAAGCAAGTAAATTATTTTTTTATGTTTCAAAGCCTAAAATTCAGAAATAATATAACTAATTCAAGGCGGAATGTTTTTTTTTTAAAACAAGTAATTTGATATTGTATCTGAATGAATTTCATTCTATGAATTCATTATTTTGTGATTGTGATATTCTTCCTCCAAGAAGCTTCCATCAAGGTTTCCATGCATATTTTTAGACAAAAATAGATTTCTTACCTCACACTGAGATTAGACAAGAAACAAAGTAAGAAAAGGAGACTGATTTGCAGGTCAGTAATTGCGATAACTACATATTGTATTTTTGTAATGCCTGTCTACAATGGACTACAGTAATCCTGAAAAAAGAAAGAAGTTCAAGTAGTGCATGCACATTAGTATAAAGTTGCTCATTCTTGGAGTGATTTAAACATAGTATGGCTGATAATGCCGACAAACTATCATTGTCCAGAAAGAAGCCGGTTGTATTTTAAAAATTTTGTCCAATTGTTGATAAGTCACAAATGAACTTTCAGTGAAGAATTTACTCAGAAAAATGTCCTGTCCTTCACCGGCCGTTAATGGAATGTATGGCCAGTTTGAATGACTGTAATGGCCAAACTGGTATAAACCATGAATGTTTGATTTGCTCACCAGATAATTCTTCCTTCAACGGTTGTTCAACCAACAATCTGCTTCAATCTAATCAGTATGACCACCAAGGACAACACCTTCAAGGAGATTGTATGTTCTCTTCGTGTTTGTGTGGATTTACTCTTATATTCCAAAGATATACTGATAGATTGTGAGTCTAAAAATAAAGAAACCAAATACCCTCTTGAAAAAATGCTCTGACAAAAGCTTAACTTGGGTTTGGTGTTTGTGGCGCCACACTCTTCTAAATGGCGCTTCTGGATCATGAATTTTGAGAGAAGTCAAAAATGTTTTTTATTTTAGTCTTAAGGCTTTTTGCTTTAAAAAAAGAGTAAAAATGATTACTGTTCTTAAAAATGGCGCGAGTTTATAAAAATTCACATTTGATGAATGAATTTAGAAAATCTCAAAATGCCACATTGACATAAAAATAAAAAAATAAAGAAGTAAACTAAAGGCAACTTTAAAAAAGGTGCAAATCCTTTGATGAATTAAAAAGTCATTAATTAAAGAGTTACTCCAAAATACTGACGAAATGCAATGATGTATTGGGCTCTTGATGTTTTAAAAAAATGTAGAAAACATTGTGTGTGGGGAGGAGAGCCCTAATGGAAACTTACAGTTTATGTTCTCAAGAACAGGTTTTATCTTTGAGCCCTTCGTTTTTTTTCACTTTTTTTGTGAAAATTTGGCAACATCGCTGTTTCATTTCCATCTTAATATGGCAACTTATCATCCAAAATTAGAAGCTTGACTGCTTTTTACCAGAAACAGCATCAACAGTTCCTGTGTGATATTGCCACTCATTCCCATTCACTTCCATGGAATTATACAGCAAAACCAAATACAACCCATGGGCATGTGAGGTAGTAAATTTGGAAGAAGGTAGCCATGTGTTTTAATCTTATGCAACACCCTTAATGTTTGTAGATTACTTGACATCTGTCCTTGATGCAGCATGATCATTACTCTACTGTCTGTTGTAAGAGAATATGCTGAACAGCAATCTTGTGGCTAGCAGCCATCTTGGACAATCAACTAACTTTGCTAAAAGAGTTGAGGCTCTCCCCAGAATCGAGGTATAAAACAACCTCAGTGCCATAAAACAACCTCAGTGCCATTAGTAATGGATGGAGTCCAGTGAGACTAATTGGAACAGCCGCAGGGGACTGAGTTAATAAGTGGTATTGTATGGCAGTAAATAGTATACACTCATGGCCAAAAGTGTTGGCACCCTTGAAATTGCTCCAGAAAATGAAGTATTTCTCCCAGAAAATTACTGCAATTACACGTTTTGTTATACACGTTTTTCCTTTGTGTGTATTAGAATAACACAAAAAAACAAAGAAAAAAAGTCAAATCAGACACCATTTTACATATAACTTCAAAAATGGGACGGACAAAATTGTTAGCACCCTCAACTTTATATTTGGTTGCACACCCTTTGGAATAAATAACTGCAATCAATCGCTTCCTATAACCATCAACAAGCTTCTTACAACTCTCAAATGGAATTTTGGACCACTCTTCTTTTACAAACTGCTTCAAGTCTCTCATATTTGAAGGGTGCCTTCTCCCAACAACAATTTTCAGATCTCTCCACGAGTGAATTTAGATCCAGACAGATTGCTGGCCACTTCAGAACTCTCCAGCGCTTTGTTTACTTTCATTTCTTGGTGCTTCTTGAAGTATGTTTGGGGTCATTGTCCTGCTGGAAGACCCATGACCTAGGACGAAAACCCAGCTTTCCGACACCGGACACTACATTGTGACCCAAAATCCATTGGTAATCTTCAGATTTCATGATGCCTTGCACACAGTTCAGGCACTCAGTGCTATAGGCAGCAAAACAATTCCAAAACATCTTTGAACCTCCACCATATTTGATTGTAGGTACTGTGTTCTTTTCTTTGTAGGCCTCATTCCGTTTTGGGTAAAAGGGTAGAATGATGTGTTTTAACAAATCCTCTATCTTGGTCTCATCTGTCCACAAGATGCTTTATCAGAAGGATTTTGGCTTACCTACATTTTGGAAAACTGCAGTCTAGCATTTTATGTCTGTGTGTCAGCAGTGGGGCCCTCCTGGGTTTCCTGCCATAGCGTTTCATTTCATTCAAATATCGATGGACAGTTTGCGCTAACACTGATGCACCCTGAGCCTGCAGGACAGCTTAGATTTCTTTGGAACTTGTTGGGGCTGCTTATCCACCATCCGGACCCCCCTGCGTTGCAACCTTTCATCAGTTTTTCTCTGCCGTCCACGACAAGGGTTATTAGCTACGTTGCCATATGCTGTAAACTTCTTAATTGAGTTGCACACTGTGGACAAAGGAACATCAAGCTCTCTTGAGATGGACATGTAACCTTGAGATTGTTGATATTTTTCAACAATTTTGGTTCATAAGTCCTCCCACAATTTTCTTCTCTTTCTGTTCTCCATGCTTAGTATTAAATATACAGACACACAATGCTAAGATTGAGTTACCTTCTCCCCTTTTTATCTGGTTTCAGGTGTGATTTTTGATATTGCCCCCAACTGTTACTTGCCACAACTTTGTCCTGCTCATTTTGGGGATTTTGTGTGAAATGATTTCCAATTTGCCTTTTTTTGTGTTGTTCCAATACACACAAGGGAAATAAACATGTGTATAACAAAACGTGTAATTGCAATAATTTTCTGGGAGAAATATTTCATTTTCTGGAACAATTTCAAGAGTGCCAACACTTTCGGCCATGACAGTATACCGTATGTAGAATTAAGATAGAGACGAGAACCAAGGGCTGTGATGTAATGACATTAGCTAAAAGGAACATGCATTATGAGGTTTGTTTTCATACTCATAAATGTTGTCATGATTGAATTATTGCTTGCTGTGTTCTAAAATGTATACGCCTTTTTCCGCAGTATGTAGTTTTCTTTGTCTAGCCATGTATAAAAAGCCCCTTATACTATAGTTTGGGGCCAGTCCATTGTTACACCATCACCAGATTGCCCACCGTTGTTTTACTTGGCTGGACACCTGCGCGTGTCCGCGTGCTTCAGCTCACTGTCTCCTGGATCAGCTTTGTTTTCTAGAATAAAATACATTCAAATGTCACAAAAATTTTGCACAACTCGGTGGGCAAAAAAAAATTGCCATATTTTTTGCGACATTTGGCTTTTTTTTTACGCCATTTCCCGCCAGCACTGCCAAATTAGATGGAGCACGAGTAGGATGCGGTGTGGCTGGGACCGCCTGTTTAATTCATGAAAATTTTTGGTACTTTAGTGGTGTAAATTTCATCAGAAATTTCACCCAAAATTAGAAGAATGACTGCTTTCACCAGTAACATTTTTGGCGGCAGTAAATGCCAGTTGTGAGATGCACCTTATTCAATGAGTGACGTGCGCCTCTTAAGAAATTAAGATCCTCTCTCTCTCTCCCCACTGGCCCCATTGTACACACCAGTCTTAATGAATCGGGCAAAAAATATCCATTTTTTTTATCCCAGCTCTTCAGTTCAGGGGTCCTGTTGCCTTTTTGTGGAATGTTTTAGAATAGCAGAGTGGTCTCTGCATACATAGGATCTATAAAGGGGAGTCCCGTGAGCAGCCAAGTGACCGCTTTCTCAGTAGCCCAACTACATCAGTTTCTTTACAGGTGCTGAATAGCAGCTGAATGTGTCCAGTACATGCACAGGTACAGACAATTCCACTATCTGCATTTGCGCATAGGATTAACACATCAGCTATGGTGGATGCAATGGAAGAGGACTTATGGGTCAATCACAAAACTGGTCTCTTACCCATGCCATCTTCGAGCAGCAAGCGGCATTGATTTTGAAGAGCTGGGGTAAGGAACAAGAAGATTTCGATGGACAATAATGTATGGCATTATAGAAATTTTACTATTCAGTTCCCAACCCATTGAAAGTCTATACTTCCATGTGATGCGATAAATGGATAAAAGAACAATATTTTTGGTAATATCCATATATTTATGAACCATACTATGGATGAAGTGTAGCAGCAAATTCAAGACTGGAGGAATCTTAAGTATTTTCTGGCCCTATGAAAAGTATCTTTATTCTTTATGATATATTGGTAATATCAGGATACATACAAACAAGACAAAAAACCTGTCACCTTCATGTTCTACAAGTCGATGTGCAGCTTAACACGTGGGGTTTTGTGCTCAAACTAATGCAGAAAAAAAGTGAAAGAATCAGATCACCTGTTTTATTTCCTAACCTGTATTTGTAGAAAGATAGCAGCACTCTGACGGGTTAATGTGGCCATCATCTCCAGTTTTAGCTGTAAAGTTTCCGCTTAGCAGAAATACTGTTTGGTATTTGAACAGCGCTGTGGTACATCATGTGGTGCAGTATGGTACTAGATAAATGAACGACAAACACAAAATTCTACAGGACATTTTTATTTGAGAATTTAGGTATAATTTTCCGTGGGGGCCTCTTTCCTGAATATATTTACTTATTACTATTATGTAATGCAATTTTTCAGGGTTGTCTGTTATTCCGCAAAAGTGTTGTATTTTTACCTCCTTTTCAAAATGCCTGTGAAGGGCACACCATCCTGAACATGACCTACATGGACTAGGTTTATATAGGAATTGGGAAGAGAGAACTAGATAAACTATAGCTTAACCACTTATGAACGGGACTATTTGGGCCTTATTGATTAGCTACTTGTTTTTGTTTTTTGCATCTTAGTATTTCAGCAGCCATAATCATTCTTCATTTATTTGGATGTACGAGACCTTGTTTTACGCAAACAAAATAGATTTTTTTCCAGAATTATTTAGATTCATATATAAGTTACTTACATTTTTTTGCATTGTGAATACAGAAAGAAAGGTTTTCTGAATTTTTTACATCATTCACGTGTTGGGGGAATCTGTGTAAAGTGGCATCTTCCCCCACCCCACGCTGGACATTTAAATTTTAATGGAATCTGTATCCTCAATATACAGATACAGTTGAATACAATGGTACAGGAGGGAGCCGTTCACTACCTGCTCCACCATTCAGCCTATGCATCTGAGTCTCAGCACAGCAGACGTGATGACATCACTAGATCGAGCCTGCTGTCCATAGACTCAGTCCAGATGCTGCACAGAGAGAAGTAGCACATCAAGGGAAAAGGTTATTTTTTTTGTTAGGCAATACTTGTGGAATGCACTTTGGGGACATCACAATGTGTGTGGAACTGTGATGGCATCATACTGGGTAATGCGTGGGGGCAGGATACTGAGTGGGGGGGGAGGGCTGTGTGGTCATCATACTGTAGGTGAGGAGATCATGAGGGGAATCATACTGTTTGGGTGAACTACAGTAGCATCCTACTTTGTATGGAGTTATGGGGGGGCATCATACTGTATGTGGAGTGACCATGGGAGGCATCATACTGTGTTGGGGTTCTTTGGTATCATCATGCTCTGTGAGAAGTCTGTGGGGGAATCATTTGGGGTGAGGGAGACTGTTCATCATAACCTGTGGACCTATAGGGGCATTATACTGGTGGGGAGTCACTGTGTGTGCATTATGTTGTGTGGTATTGCTGTTGGGTTGTCATATTCTGCATGTGGGGGTACTGTGGGGGCAATATATATGAGGGAATTCACTGTGGGGGTTCATAGTATGTGTGGGGGTAATTTTTCAGGATATGAAAGGGATATCGTAGCATCTGTGAAAACCAAGGGGCTTCAGTAGGGTCATTATTTTTGTGAACATGCAATGCATGTCCCTCATCCTTTGTTTAAAAGTTGGGAAGCATGCCCTTCTGTGACTGTGCTTATATGCTGTGATTCTGCCTACTCCACCAAATACTTTTTGAGGGTGTTGGGAGACCCAATATAGACTCTTGTTATGGGGCCAAGTGATTTCTGTGTATGTCTCTGATGGTATTTTATGCCAAAGAATGTAATTTTTTTTGCTGACAATTTTTTTAAATTAAATTTTGGATTACATTTTTTACCCCCTTTGTTTTACTTTTTAAAAACTTTTAAACATATAATGTATTTGAGTTGATCGGACACAGGTTGCTGTTCTCAGAGTAATGCTTAGTGAGCCCTAACATCAGGCTAAGTATACAGACAGTCCTGAGGTCCTTTCTAAGTCTCCATGGCTGAGATCATTCAGTCAACAATCATGTCACAGGGAAATGCCTTCAAAAGAGAACATCGGTCATGCCACAATCACTCTTCGTTATGGCAACAAAGAGGTATAAACCAACAGGATTCAAGTAACATTTCCTCTTTCATTAGAAAGCCGAGCTTCTGCTACAGGGTGGCAGGGAATACCCATGATCATGTCGGGAAGAACAAGGCCCGGGCCTAACATAAAAACATGTATGGGAGAAGTTGTTAATACAGTCTAGTAAAATTCACGTATAACTACAAATACTGTTACTTTATCTAATTGAAAAATCTCACAGAAAAATAAATAGCCTTGCCAACACCAGGTCAGATTACCAATGTACTGGAAGGATGGAGCAGACCCCCATGGTAAAGGCGGGAGGGGGGGGGGGGCACAGGTGCAAAGGAGCTGCATCCTTCCAGTATTGGTAATCTTCCATGGTGTTGGCAAGGCTATTTATTTTTCTGTGAGATTTATGTTGAATTTATGTACTTTAACTAATTGCTTCACCTTTATAATTATAGATTGTTTGAATAAAGGACAAATATTGGTATGTCCACATGTTAAAAAGTGAATTTTACTCACTTTTTACATGATGAACAAATGGACAGATGGAAGGAAGGAAAAAAACAGACAAAGAAAGAAGGGAGGAAAGAAGGAAAAAGAAATACAGAAAGAACAAGAGAAAAAAAGAAAGAAATGAAGGAAAGAAAGAAATAAGAAAGTGAAAGAAAGAGAAATAAAGGAAAGAAAGAAATAAGAAAGTGAAAGAAAGAGAAAGAAGCAAGGAAGGAAAGAAAGAAAAAGAAAGACAGAAAGAAAGAAAAAGAGAAAAAAAGAAAAACAAAAGAGAGAAAAAAGAAAGACAGAAAGAGAAAGAAGGAAAAAGAAAGAAAGGGAAAAGAAAGAAAGAAAGAAAATAAAAAGACAAAATTATGCATTACAATTATAGAAAATATATTTTGTAAATGAAAATTTTCTCTATAGATTTTCTAATTGTCTCTGAAATCTTTGGTGAAAATTCTACAACATGGAAAGAAAAATAATTTTAATTGAGCTCTTGTCACTTACAAGGCAAAATGCCTTTGAAGCGGAAAGGAAGGAATATCTTCTGTCGAGCTGGGTCATTCTGACTTTCAGTAAGTTTCCCAGCAATAACATAAAGCAAACAATCAGAATAGTACCAGTCGAGTTTCCAAAGGAACCTTCAGACCTGCCCCTGTAGTCAGACAAGATTCACACTGCTGCAGGCACATTGACATCTCTAGTTTACTCCCTTTTATTAGAAGTACATTAATACTGCACAAATGTATAAAAATATGGCAGAGTTGTCATCATAACAATACTTTCTTCTCTATATGCTCGGAGTTATAAAAAAATGACAGTCATTTAACATATAAACAGACTACACACACAAATGTTTGCGTGTGCAGGTAATATATATATATTTATATTTTATATATAATACTCTTAATGCAATATATAAATGTTATACTGTAAGATTTCATATAAACTACTTTAGCTGTTGTACGGCTTCACAATGTATTTAAACAGCTCAAAATAACTTGACATTGTAACAATGATATGACTTCATGATGATAATAATCATAAATAAATATTACAAAAAATATCAAATATGGAAGGGTTAGTTCCTTAAAAATCTCTTGCTCTGGATAAACCCACTTTTACAGTATATTTAAAATATTGTTTTGTTCATTTCCCTGGATAAGGCCATTCGTTTGTGACGTATAAATATAATGGCGCCATTCTTTTCATTGTGTACAACTGGGGAGATCTTTTGGATCATGACAATATCTTTTTATAACACATTCTAATGTCACAAGGAAACTGGTAGCAGGTAACCAGACAATCAACAAAAGTATTAGTGGGTGGGTTTGCGGCACAGTGTAACCTCACACAAGCATATTGCACATAATCAATATAACTATAGGTACTTGCTTATATATTCTTTCACGCTCCTTCACCAAATTAACATACACCCAGAACTCATTTTGTGTACACACTGCCTTCTGCACACGGGTCAACTAAAGAGCGGTCTCTTTTAAGTCATTTAAATTTGGCAATCTGGTTCTTTTTGTCCGGTTAAAAGGCATCCCGTTCTGCCCGGGCTTGGCAGCCAGCTGGTCAGGGAAAGGAGGTCCCTCGCTAGTTCCCCTATTTACCGTGGAGACATGCCACAGAGGTTCTGGTTGTCCTGGAATCTGCAGTCCAGATCGGCTTTTTGGCTGTGGCTCCTGACGATGGACAGAGCTGGGAGGCTGACTCATCGGGTGTATTCTGGCTTCTGCAAAGGAAGGGGTTTTAGGTGGCTGGGTTGGCAATGGTTGAAATCTTGGATCTTGCGGTACTGAGTGATTTGAAGATGAAGAAGGGTGCAGAAGCTTCCACAGAGACTTTAGTGGTTGACTCTGGAATCATAAATGGGTACAAAAATTCACTGGAATGTATTAATATTAATGAGATTGAATGGGGGAGGGGGAGAAATGTTAAAGGGTCCATCAGTGTGTTAAAGCACCACGCTAGCGTTTTTTTTATTACAGTGCTGGAGTGGTGTCACTAATATAAGTTCCCTGACCCTAATATTATACTTAACAGCTGCTGTCTTCAGCTCTTCCCGGTGCCGCTTCAGTCCCGTGCCGCCATCTTGTGACTGCAACTTCTGACTGACCGGAAGTCAGAGGTAGCGGTCACAAGCTTTCAATGTAAGTCTATGAGATCCTCGCTGTGGCTCTCATAGACTTAAATTGAGTTTTGACTTCAGAATTCCCCAGCAAACACTAGAGCAATCTGGCAAGTCACAAACTGCTGGAGACTGGTAAGTATAAGACTAAAGGCAAGGAACTTGGATTAGTAGCACCACTCCAGTGCTGCAATAAAAAAATACTGCTGGAGTGGTGCTTTAAATGGGTAAGCCACTTTATTCTCATTTTTGCATATCACCTCACAAGGACAGTAGTTTTCATTGAATGTGTGATGCTTACAGCATTGCACACGTGCTATTCATGCTGTTTGTTGTGTTAGAGGAGGCTGGCAATGGACAGGTCAGGTCTATTGCCCCTCCAACAGTAGCGAAGGTCAGAGTAAACAATGGGGTGACAGCATAGGAATAAAGACTTTTGGCCAGGTCATCCTGTAACAATTTACTAGTAAGTGTTGGTTTCCGAGATGGGTGCAAAAATAAAGATAAAGTGGCCTACCCCTTTAAGAAAAACTTTGTGATATTGAATTTGCAGATCCTCACTGAGCAGTTCTTAGCAAATTTTATTGTGTGGATTTAAATAGATATCCCCATTATATGAGTTTTTCACTAATATGCTAATAATGAGCTTAAGATAAGTCACTAATATCAGATCAGTGGGGTTCTGATACCCGGCACCCTCTTCATCACACTGTTTTGTAGCCAATCCTGGGTACGACAAAGTTACGGTATATTAACTCCCATTCAAATATTAGGGGCTGTTGTACCCAGCAGTGGCTACTAAAACTGAACAGTGTGACGGATCTGTGGAGCTCCACTATGTACACTGCTTATATCCAGCCACAGCTAGAGCTGATCGCTGGGGGGATCAGAACCCCACCACTGTGATATTAATGACCTAAGCAAAGAAGAGGTTATTGATAACATACCAGGGAAAAACATCTTTAATGGGGATGCCAAAGTAAATCCACATAATAGACTTCGTTCAAAAGAACTGCTCACTGAGGGCCCGCAAAATTAAACACTGATCACAAAGTTTACACAAGTCTGAACTTGTAGGCCCTGAAGAGCAGTCCTTTTGAACCAAGCTTATTATGTGGATTTATATTGGCATCACTGTTGTGATTGGTGGATCCTCTGTTATCAGCTGTGTATAGAGGTGTTACCTGTCATTGCAATCCTGCCTCTGATGATAACGAGCCTACTGTAAACTGTTCATGAAATGACAGCATGTATGAGTCTAAAAAAGCCCCAGTGACCAGTGTGAAAATTGCAAGATTTTTTTTTTTTTTTTAATAAATATCGTGATGGGTGAAACAAACCGATTGCCAACATTTTTAAAAAATACAAGTGACACAAAAACCTGATCTAAACAATAGGACATTCCAGCATCTCTTTCATTTCATGGAATCAATGGTGCTATATAAATAAATAATAATAATAATCATTTATAACCCACTTGATCAGCATCAACTAGGAAGTGCGACAATGAGATTGAGATTTGGATTTGGACAACGTCCCTATTATAGCACTGAACTGTTATAACACAGACAAGATGTCACTTTAGTCGCTGATCAAATGGGTTGTGTGTGAAAAATGTTTTAGGAGTAGCTCCATTTCATATATAAAAAGACTTAAAGATTAAAGATTTCTACTCCTGGCCAACAAGACATTGACTGATTGCTAGAAGAAAGTTGGCCAAGTGCTTGACTGTGCCAATTTCGACTCCTTTAAGAATCTTCTACTTTTCTCTGGAGAAGTGAGGAAGGATGCAGACGGTTGGTAGACTATTAGCCCATTTTCAACTGCTCTCTGGTAGAGTACGCAGAGGTTTTCCTCCCCTAGAAACCCAATCTGTCAATAATGGCGACACTACACTGTGGCTGTCAGGAAAGTCAAAAACTGTAGTAACCTGGTGTAACATTGCCAAATCCAAAGAACTTACATGAGAGTGAATCTCTGCCATCTTGTCTGGACGCCACTCTTTGTGTCGGCTGCTTTTGTGGCTGGACGAGTGGGCGCTTTTCTGTATGTTGAGATGATCTTGACCATCTGTATTAGGCATCTATGTCACAATAAGATACAAGGTTCAGATACGAACAGGGACAAAAGTAAAAGCAGCAGCATTGTTTGTGGTCCTTTGGATCAGTTCTACATCGATATGCTACTTAGACACAGTAAAGGATTGAGAATTGTCATCTGGTATTTATTATTCTATTTTCTCTGAAGACTATAGAAAGCCAAAGTGATTGAGAACTGGGCGTTCAGCCATTCACGGCAAGTAGACACATCCCTTTTGGAATCAATACATTTTAGCATTTCACTTGGTAGTCGCTCTTCTCAGGATGTCAACATCATGACTGAATCAATAATGACACCTAGATCCAAAATGAGCCAGCAAATAACACTACTGCAATGGTACAATGAAGAAACAAAAAGATTCCCCTTCAGGTAGATTTCAGCCCACATATTACTCATTCCTCTGAATACTTTTCGCTATTCCGCATGCAGATTTCACCCTTTCCCGTAGCATTTACATGCTGTTAGTTCTAAGCAGAGGAGAAAATGATTGAGCAGAATATTTTATAATTTTATAGTTTTATGGGTAAAATTAAAAGAGTTTATGATGAAAACAAGTGTAAAAATCTGAACTTGGATAGGAATTGCTTTGGGAACATAAGGTATTTGTGTTGTGTTCTGGCCAAGCAAAAAAGTTGCCAAGAAATTTATCAAGGAGCACATTCTGCCTGGTCCTTTTCTCCTTAACTGTCTTTATTGTTGTACGATAATATATCACATTTTATATATTTTCGGTGTTTTGCCTAAATCTATAATTCGTTGCTATTTGCTTTATGAAAAATTACAGTGTATATGCAGTAAGCAAGAGCAACCAAAACTTAATTTGGGATTGATATGCTTGTTGGCCCATTAACTGGGTACACATAGCTTGTTCTTTATATGCTAATTAAACAGCCAAAGACTTGGAGCAATTCCGAGGAACTTGATTTCACTACTGCTTCCATGCCATATCTGCAGGGTGCAGGTAGTGATTCTGCCACTATAGCTAGCCATACACTTGTGCTGAAAGTTGGCCAAACCATTTGATTTTAGAAGGTTGGCTGATAATCTCATGTGAGCCTCGTGACTTATCACCAACAACATTTCTCAAAGGACAATCAGATCAACCATGCGAGTCAACTCATTGCCCAAGTGACTTGAAGTGACTTCTTCCACTCTCTTCATCAAACTAAATATGCATTTTCAATTTTCATCACTCAGCTATCATAAGTTTATGGACGACTTCCCTATATATTGGCATGTGTACCTACAACCAGGCAAATATTTTAGGATATATTTAATGCACATTGTATAGGCATAACTACATTCTTGTTTGAACAAATGCTGCATGGTACAGCTGACCATATAAATCAATGTTCTGTTATCATAAATGTCATGACAAATGTTTCCCGCTTTGCATGCATTATCTGTTTAATGGATATGTAAGATGCCCATGCTGCATTACAAAAATATAGTCCTAAGGTGCTGTCCTAGAAGGCTAAAGCCATTAGGTCACAGACAGTAAGGAGCACTGAATATGATAGTACAATGACTAGCTAGTGATGATAAACCTTGGGGGCTGGACAATTACTAAATTACTCTATATTCTAGAACTACAAAAGTGAAATCTAATATTTCCTGAAGTCTCGCGTTGTAAAAATTGGAATTTCCTAAAAAAAGGAGGTAGCCCTCAGGGACTTATGGTCTCATTTGCCTGATCCCCCATTTTGATGGATAAATAAAAAAATATGTAGCGTCCCATTGGAAAGCTATGATCTCTCTTTTAAAGTGAAGAGGGAAATAGTACTAAGCAGAGACCACTCCGCATCAGGAGGTGCTGTGGAGCACCACGCTACTTTCTATATTCTTGTTGGGAAGATAAGCAAACAGGAGTATTTTGGGAGTTTTATTTAATGAGAATGAATGGGTTGTCCAAAAAGAAAAATCACCTTTTGTTTGAACCAAATTTTTGTGTTACTTACATATTCTGATAAATTTTTTCTTTTTTTTTTCAGATCACAAATCAATAAAAAAAATTGTAATCTTGCAATTTTCACACTGGCCACTGTGTGTTTTTCAGACCTGTACTTCCTGTCCTTTCAGGAAGACTTTTCAGTAGGCTCCTTATCATCAGAGGCAGGATTACAATCACAAGTAACACCTCTATACACAGCTGATAACACAGGATCCACCAATCACAGTAGGTGATGTCACAGCTGACCTTGCTCCCCCCTCCCTTCACAATAAACTTTACACATGCTAATTAGATGCTTCAATACAAAAGATAGGATCTGAGTCTGTTCATTGCTAGAGTCTAAAGAAGTCCCATTGGCTAGGGTGAAAATTGCAAGATTTTTTTTTAACAAAGATTGAGAAATGGAAAAACGAAAACAATTAAAAAATGTACAATAAACACAAAAACCTGATTTAATTAATACTGTAGGTAATTTTGGATTACACGTTCCCTTCAAATTTTAGTGAGACTTAATATCTTTCTTGACGTATCACATCCAATAACCAGCACTTAAATTCTATAAATCGGTCTATTACAAGGAAACAACTGGTTTAACCCTTTCGTACTGCAGCATGGTAACATTGCAGAAATGTAATGTAAAAAAAGAATGTAATGTCCTTGGTGACAGACTAGTGGAAGTAAGCTGCCAAATGTGGCTTTGCCATGGAGATGGGCATATCTTTGTTAATGAGCACATCTTTCTCCATATGGTTCGGGTTCTAACAAAGTGCATTAAGATCAGGAAGTTGGAAAAAGGAAAGAAACCCTCTTGACAGCCCAAGTCCATGCTGTTTTATGTGATGGTGGAAGTATTAATGTTTTATTGCCAGCGTATTTAAAGAAAAGAATACCATCGGCAGATTGACTACAGGCAGCTTTTTCAAAGAAGAGCTGCGCTTTAAACTGTTCTTTGAACTAAAAAGTGGAAAGAGGCTTTTCTTGATGTTCGGTTTTTCAGGATCTGTGCATTCTGTCTGCAATATAAGATACAAATACACTAATTGCATGGATGCAGCATTACTACTGACGATTAGTTTTATCCGGTAATGATGACTTCTATTGCATTACATGAGTTCAAGGTTAAACAAGATATCCGCTCATAAGAAATATTTCCACATATTCTTTTTGCAGTAAATGAACCATCTCTTGTAAGTTAAGTGACTTTTTATTAAACTCCAAACTGAAAAAGGTCACACAAAACACAGGGTGAGTGAACAAAAATTCAGCAAGACAAACATCTCTTGCAAATGCAATCACCAGTCGCTTAAAAGAGTTTTCCCACAAAGTAAATTTTAATCACCATTTTAATCAATAGATCTTTGAATAATAATAACTTACACAATTGGATGTGTTTACATTTTTTTTTCCTGTTCTGTGATAATCTTATAAATGTGCCCCTGCTGTGTACTGTGTAATGGCTGTGTCTGACCGTACAGGAACATGGTCTGATCATACCACAGCTCCTGGGCAGGGGAGGAAGCAAAATAGAGTATAAAGACATTACAGCAGGGGGTCACAGCTGATTCTTTCTGTGAGGTAAAACATTGCTTAAAAACCAGCAGAGGAATGTTTTTCCTCACAAAAAGAATCATTTAATCATTTGTGATCCCCTGCTGTAATGTCTGTATCCTTTCTTTTGCTTTCTCCTCTATCCAGGAGCTGTGGTATGATCAGACCATGTTCCTACACAGTACACAGCAGGAGCACATATATAAGATTATCTCAGCACAGGAACTTTTTTTTTAACACATCAAATTGTGGAACTTATTATTATTTCAAGATCTATTGATTAAAAGTAACTTTGCTTGTGGGAAAACCCCTTTAATATCCAGTGACATTCAGTATATATTTGCTGGTAAGTGCTTAATCATACTCAACAAAGAATATATCTATCACGTGATGTTGTGGTTGCATGTCTTGTCTTTATGCCATAAATTACAATATCAGAGATACAGGTACATCTTACTAAATTAGAATATCATCAAAAAGTTAATTTATTGCAGTTCTTCAATACAAAAAGTAAAACTCAAACATTTGAAATAGATCACTCTGTTTGCAATGACTCTATATAATATATATATATATTTCTGTTAATGTTGATGATTATGGCTTACAGCCAATGAAAACACAAAAGTCATTATCTCAGTAAATTAGAATACTTTATAACAACAGCTTGAAAAGTGTTTTTAAAAAACAAAATGTATGTTCAGTAAATGCACTCAATACTTGGTCGGGGCTCCTTTTGCATCAATTACTGCATCAATGCGGTGTGGCATGGAGGCGATCAGCCTGTGGCACTGCTGAGGTGTCATGGAAGCCCAGGTTGGTTTGATGGCAGCCTTCAGCTCATCTGCATTGTTGGGTCTGGTGTCTCTCATCTTCCTCTTGACAATACCCCATAGATTCTCTATGGGGTTTATGGGGTTAAGGTCAGGCGAGTTTGCTGGCCAATCATTCACAGTGATACTGTTGTTTTTAAACCAGGTATTGGTACTTTTGGCAGTGTGGACAGGGGCCAAGTCCTGCTGGAGAAAGGAATTTCCATCTCCAAAAAGCAGAGGGAGGCATGAAGTGCTCTAAAATTTCCTGATAGACGGCTGCGCTGACTTTGGTCTTGATAAAACACAGTGGACCTACACCAGCAGATGACATGGCTCCCCAAACCATCACTGATTGTGGAAACTTCACACTAGACCTCAAGCAGCTTGGATTGCGTGCCTCTCCACTCTTCCTCCAAACTCTGGGACCTTGATTTCAAAATGAAAATTGGAACTCTGGGACCTTGTGTAGTGTGTCAATGACTGCCTTCTGGACATCTGTCAAGTCAGCAGTCTTCCCCATGATTGTGGAGCCTACTGAAGCAGACTAAGGGACCTTTTTAAATGCTTAGGAAGCCTTTGTAGGTGTTTTTTGTTAATTATTTTAATTTACTGAGATAATGACTATTGTGTTTTCATTGGCTGTAAGCCATAATCATCAACATTAACAGAAAAAAACACTTGAAATAGATCACTCTGTTTGTAATGACTCTATATAATATATGAGTTTCAATTTTTGTATTGAAGAACTGAAATAAATTAACTTTTTTGATGATATTCTAATTTAGTGAGATGCACCTGTAAATCTGATTCTGGCTTCATAACCCCTTGGATGCTGAACTCAATCGAGCCTGCAGCATCTAAGGTGTTTGACAGAGTAAGACAGCTTCCTATAATCTATTGTCCAACATTGCATGCAATAACAGTAAAACTGACCAGCCATAAAGTTTTGGAATATTGTGTATTACAAAGCTTTATTTTTCAACCAAGGAATTTCAGCTTAAAGGGGTTTTCCCACTATCAAAGTTAATTTTAAAGTATTAGATCTCTTGGAATAATAATAAGTTCCACAATTAGATGTGCTTAAAAAAATGTTCCTGTGCTGAGATAATCTTATAAATGTGCCCCTACTGTGTACTGTGTAATGGCTGTGTTTGACTGTACAGGAACAGGGTCTGATCATACCACAGCTGCTAGGCAGGGGTGGCGGGGTGGGGAAGGAAACATACATTTCACCATGATTACTGCGGATTCTTTTTGTGAGGTAAATCATTTCACTGTCTGTTTTTAAAAAATGTTTTACCTCAAAGATATAATTATTTTTGATCCCATGCTGTAATATCTGTGTTGTCTTTTGCTTCCTTCCCTGCCCAGGAGATGTGGTATGATCAGACCATGTTCCTGCACGGTCAGACACAGCCATTACACAGTACACAGCAGGGGCACATTTATAAGATTATCTCAGCACAGGAACATTTAATTTAAACACATCCAATTGTAGAAATTATTATTATTATTCCAAGATCTATTGATTAAAATGAACTTTTGTTTGTGGGAAAATCCCTTTAATATCTCTTAGTGGAAAAAAAAGGAAAAAGGGAAATATAAAGTGTAATAAAGTTTTATACTGACCCGAATAAATAAATTATTTCTGTGCTTAGCATAAAAAACTCTCACAATGGATTTGTGTTTTTTGATACCCACCAATAAAAAAATTAGTAAAAGCTTGTCAATAGTAATAAGCAAGCCAAAGTTTTTACTACAACCAGCCACACACAAAAAAATCCTTCATACAGTCATGTGAACAGAAACAAAGGAAAGTATGCCATTTGGAATGTGGCAACACATACAGTACAGACCAAAAGTTTGGACACACCTTCTCATTTAAAGATTTTTCTGTATTTTCATGACTATGAAAATTGTACATTCACACTGAAGGCATCAAAACTATGAATTAACACATGTGGAATTATATAGTTAACAAAAAAGTGTGAAACAACTGAAAATATGTCTTATATTCTAGGTTCTTCAAAGTAGCCACCTTTTGCTTTGATGACTGCTTTGCACACTCTTGGCATTCTCTTGATGAGCTTCAAGAGGTAGTCAACGGAAATGGTTTTCACTTCACAGGTGTGCCCTGTCAGGTTTAATAAGTGGGATTTCTTGCCTTATAAATGGGGTTGGAACCATCAGTTGTGTTGTGCAGAAGTCAGGTGGATACACAGCTGATAGTCCTACTGAATAGACTGTTAGAATTTGTATTATGGCAAGAAAAAAGCAGCTAAGTAAAGAAAAACGAGTGGCCATCATTACTTTAAGAAATGAAGGTCAGTCAGTCCGAAAAATTAGGCAAACTTTGAAAGTGTCCCCAAGTACAGTTGCAAAAACCATCAAGCGCTACAAAGAAACTGGGTGACATGAGGACCACCCCAGGAATGGAAGACCAAGAGTCACCTCTGCTTCTTAGGATAAGTTTATCCGAGTCACCAGCCTCAGAAATTGCAGGTTAACAGCAGCTCAGATTAGAGACCAGGTCAATGCCACACTGAGTTCTAGCAGTAGACACATCTCTACAACAACTGTTAAGAGGAGACTTTGTGCAGCAGGCCTTCATGGTAAAATAGCTGCTAGGAAACCACTGCTAAGGACAGGCAACAAGCAGAAGAGACTTGTTTGGGCTAAAGAACACAAGGAATGGACATTAGACCAGTGGAAATCTATGCTTTGGTCTGAAGAGTCCAAATTTGAGATCTTTGGTTCCAACCACCGTGTCTTTGTGCGATGCAGAAAAGGTGAACGGATGGACTCTACATGCCTGGTTCCCACCATGAAGCATCGAGGAGGAGGTGTGATTATGTGGGGGTGCTTTGCTGGTGACACTGTTGGGGATTTATTCAAAATTGGAGGCATACTGAACCAGCATGGCTACCACAGCATCTTGCAGCGGCATGCTATTCCATCCGGTTTGTGTTTAGTTGGACCATCATTTATTTTTCAACAGAACAATGACCCCAAACACACCTCCAGGCTGTGTAAGGGCTATTTGACCAAGAGGGTGAGTGATGGAATGCTACGCCAGATGACCTGGCCTCCACAGTCACCAGACCTGAACCCAATCGAGATGGTTTGGGGTGAGCTGGACCACAGAGTGAAGGCAAAAGGGCCAACAAGTGCTAAGCATCTCTGGGAACTCCTTCAAGATTGTTGGAAGACCATTTCCGTTGACTACCTCTTGAAGCTCATCAAGAGAATGCCAAGAGTGTGCAAAGCAGTCATCAAAGCAAAAGGTGGCTACTTTGGAGAACCTAGAATATAAGACATATTTTCAGTAGTTTCACACTTTTTTGTTAAGTATATAATTCCACATGTGTTAATTCATAGTTTTGATGCCTTCAGTGTAAATGTACAATTTTCATAGTCATGAAAATACAGAAAAATCTTTAAATGAGAAGGTGTGTCCAAACTTTTGGTCTGTACTGTATGTATATATATATATATATATATATATATATATATATATATATATATATATATATATATATATATATATATACACATACACACACATATATATGTATATGTTTGTTAAATATACAACGGCAAATATATTCATGAAGTTTTCTAGGAAATGACTCCAATTTTCTAAAGCTACTCTCCTTTATATGGCTTCTTGGAGAGAATGCTCCCAAAATGAAAGTTCTATACAAAGTATTGTAGTGTTATAGCGACCATACACTCGGCATGCACACAGATCTGTCACTTGCAGGCGGCCTAATCATGAATTTTGAGTTGAAAAAAAAAGATAGCAAAATAAAATTGGAAAGGAAGGAAATAAAAAGGACAAAAAAAGCACTGTTGGACAAAGTAAAAAAGAAGAAAAAGCCTATCAGATAAAAATTCCCATAAAAAACAGTCCTGTATCAAACTGATTAAAACTCATAACAACAAAGATTCAAATGGCACACAATGATCCCAAGTGAAATAAACAGAATTATGACAAAAAAAAAGAGAGCAAAAATGGATTCTAAATATACTCTCGATGTGGGCTGTATGGAAGTACATTTAGAATTAAAATTAACCATTTTTTATTGTTAAGAAAGCTGGATTGGTTTACTTAAATGTCATAAACTAATCTTACTGCCCTCCAAATTGTGCAGAGCCATAATAGGGAACAGACTTCTATGTGGCCCTTTGGCACATTTGTAAACCCCAGACATCAAACAGACAGACAGAGCATCTTTCTTCTGGATTTCATGTACATTTTTCCGAAATAAAATTGTGCCATGCTCTATCGGATGCTTATAATAGAGGAGTTCCCCTCTAGAAGTAGGGTAGGACATCTACTAGGGTAGACCTGTACTAGGGTAGGACATCTACTAGGTTAGGACATCTCGGACACACATTGGAGCCACGTAGTTCCTGTGGCTTTACAATCTCCAGTACACAATATTTCACTCTTAAGCTACAAGTATGAAGAATAATATTTGTAAAAAACGGGGTGAATTGAGTAATCTACAATTTTCCATTTTCTGTTACAATAGCTGATTTACTTTAGCCTTCAGCAAGGTTACTGTACATCCCCACGGGAAGTTTTAGCCACAAACTCATTGCAAAAATAAGAAAACATTACGTTACACAATTAAATCAACTTACAGCTTGAGACTTCTTCTTTTTCTTTTTTATAACTCGGAAAAAACTTTGCTTTTCCTTTTCTTTAATTTGTTCTGAATGGCTTTTTTCTGTTGCTTTCCTATACGAAAAAAAATATTATATATTAAACTTCAAGCACAACTTTATTTCCCTACAATATCGGAATCCAGTTAGTCATAAAATCATGGAAAGTAGTACATTTATTTCTTAATAATGTTTATGTTTTACATTGGGCCCACCTGCGAGAGCTCTCATTGTGTCCTGCTCCATCCACTTAGCCTGTCCTGTGTAGCAGAACATATTTCACGGAATTGAGTTTCAGTCCAGACTTTTCGGACATTAGTTTTAGATATTAACATATTACTAATATATAATAATAAATATCAGTTCTGAATACTAATTTTGGTTATTATGATAGATCCAATTACAGTGACAGGGAGATGGGCAGTAAAAGCCTAAAGTCTTGGGAAATCTTACATGTAATGCTCCCTAAGAAAAGTCATACAAATTACTGCTTCAATAAAGAAAGCAAACTGTATCTCTAATGGCATCCAGCAATAGATACTGCATAAGTCAACGCTAATCAATTAAAAAACCTGGAAACATGACTAGAGATTTGAATCAAGTCAGAGACACCCATCTGTAGTTGGTTGGTTTGGGGTTCTTGTCCCTCTTTTGTTTGGGGTTCTTGCCCATCTTTAGTATGTAACCCGTTGCTCGGTGCCAGTTAAAATGACTGGTCTAAGCCACTCATCATACAAAATCGGCGCATGTGCCCAAACTCTGTGTCTCCCCTATACAACCTGATTGACCACTGACTACTATTTGTAGGAGATTGTTCAAAGCACTATTAAAAGTTTTTTTTACAGGAATTAGATATTGTTGACCTATCCTTAAGATAAGTAATCAATATCAGATCAGTGGGATTTTGACTTCCAGCTCGTCCACTGTAGCTCCCGCAATGGCTGGATGTGCACAGTGTACAAAGCGGTAACACCACAGCTCCGTGCTCTCTGCAGTGTCCGTTCATGAGTTTTGTAGCGATGCTCTAATTTCCTTCAATGGGAGCTAAGCTGCAGTACCTGAGAATGGCCACTATACACGGCACGGCACTGTTGTGTTACAGCTTTGTACATGTGCACATTCAGCCATTGCGGGAGCTACAAATGCTGACGGGTGGAGGTGCCAGGTTCTGGACCACCACCATTCTGATATTGATGATCTATGAGTGGCCACCAAAATCCAACCCCTTTAAATATATAACTGGGGATGCAGACTGGGCAGTTTTACCAATTTTTCATTTGCATATAGGATAACATCTATGGAAAATATAGAAAGCCGGTACTATTCTACTGCAGAGAAAAGTCTTGATTGGTAAACTACTGTTTACTACAGCAAGAAAATATAAAGATGTTTTGTTTGTGAAAAACATAGGGGTGTGTGTGAATGCAGCTTTAAGTAGTTTAACAACTTGACTCTGACTTCTTCTAGAATTATACTGGTGTTTCAGAAACGATAGCATGTTCAATTATTCACAGCATTAACTCAGCAGCTATAGCAGGAATCCCAAGAGTAATGACTGCTAGGAGTCACAACCAGTGACCTCATTTTGAAGCTTCCCCTCCTAACGCAGGGAAACACACTGATGAGCTTAGCTCCACTTGTTTAAATTCATCATGCAAGTGTGCGCTCAATAAATAATACAGCAGAGAGCAGATGTAGGGAGTGCACCTTTTTGTCCAACTCCACAGGGAGCTGCTGTTATGACTTGTGATTTAATAACGTGGATGATATTGGGGCTGACAGAGAGAACTTCATCACATTTCCTAAAACTGCTCTTTTTCAAATTATCTTTTATTTTTAGGACACTTTGAACTCACTGAATATAATTTTACAGCATATCTCTAGATATGGAATTTATAGACATAAATGTGATGTAGTTATTAATTTGGATAACAGCCAAGTTTTCAATTACCATTCACTAATGCTAAATATGGCCAATATAGTTACTGCTTTTATGTCCATCCATAATTCACTGGATATATATCTATCTATGTTTGCCACAAGAGAGCAGGACTCCAGGAACAGCTGAGTGGACGACTATGCTTTGCTGCTTCCATAACTCCCATAGAGGTGAATAGGGTATGAAAACAGGGTAGCTCGCTTGTTTCCTCCTGTGGCCGATGCAAAAAGATAGCTATTCCTGTCTCAGCCATAAATGAGCCTTTAATATTTATACATTTTTTAGATTCTGCGCTCATTGATTTTCTAATACACTGTAGCTACATAGGGAAGTTCGGGTTCTATTGTCCTGTTTGTCTAGTTAAATGTATAGAATTTTGACTTCATGAAGCAATCACTAGGGGTAGCATGTGGATTACATAGGTACTATTGAGCTCAATGAGATCTGTAGAAATGGATGCCTTGCCTCTTCTGTGAGTTTGCTTACCAACCCCGGTTGTGTGAAAGTCACAACAGCCTATGAAGGCCTACAGGATACTACTCAACGTGCAACGTGTCCTTATCAAAGTTTTCACCAGCATTCTCTGATGTAGAAAAAGATCACAAAATGATCAGAACCAAATAAAACTCTTTTGGGTTCCCATAAAGGTTGTTTCTAATCCTGATTTTCTTGTTTTTTCTATATGCTTGCAATCTCAGTCTAGGACCGCCCAACCGGACTCCTAAGCAAAGAATGAGCAAAGATTTAAATAAATAGATTACAAGTTACAGTGGTGTGAAAAAGTGTTTGCCCCCTTCCTGATTTCTTATTCTTTTGCATGTTTGTCACACTTAAATGTTTCAGATCACAAAACAAAATTTAAATATTAGACAAAGATAACATAAGTAATCACAAAATGAAGTTTTTAAATGAAGGTCTTTATTATTAAGGAAAAGAGAAATCCAAACCTACAGGGCCCTGTGTGAAAAAGTGATTTCCCCCGCCTCCATAAAACATAAATTAACTGTGGTTTATCACATATTTGGGAAGCTGAGTTCAATTTCTCTAGCCAGGCACACACCTGATTACTGCCACACCTGTTCTCAATCTAGAAATCAGTTAAATAGGACCTGCCTGACAAAGTGAAGTAGACCAAAGGATCCTCAACAGCCAGACATCATGCTGCGATCCAAAGAAATTCAGGAACAAATGAGAAACAAAGTAATTGAGATCTATCAGTCTGGAATAGGTTATAAAGCCATTTCTAAAGCTTTGCGACTCCTGCAAACCACAGTGACAGCCATTATCCACAAATGGCGAAAACATGGAACAGTGGCGAACCTTCCCAGGAGTGGCCAGCCAACCATAATTACCCCAAGAGCACAGCGACTAATCATCCAAGAGGTCACAAAAGACCCCACAACAACATCCAAAGAACTGCAGGCCTCACTTGCCTCAGTTAAGGTCAGTGTTCATGACTCCACCATAAGAAAGAGACTGGGCAAAAATGGCATGCATGGTAGAGCTCCAAGACGAAAACTACTGCTGAGCAAAAAGAACATAAAGCCTCGTCTCAGTTTTGCCAGAAAATATCTTGATGATCGCCAATCCTATGGGAGAATACTCTGTGGACTGATAAGACAAAAGTTGAACTTTTTGTAAGGTGAATGTCCCATTACATCTGGCATAGAAGTAACACAGCATTTCAGAAAAGGAACATCATACAAACAGTAAAATATGGTGGTGGAAGTGTGATGGTCTGAGGCTGTTTTGCTGCTTTAGCACCTGGAAGACTTGCTGTCGTAAATGAAACAATGAATTCTGCTGTCTATCAAAAAATCATGAAAGAGAATGTCCGGCCATCTGTTCGTTCGCTGAAGTGCACTTGGGTTATGCAGCAGAACAATGATCCAAAACACAACAGCAAGACCACCTCTGAATGGCTTAAGAAAAACAAAATGAAGACTTTGGAGTGGCCTAGTCAAAGTCTTAACCTTAATCTGATTGAGATGCTGTGGCATAACCTTAAAAAGGCGGTTCATGCTAGGAAACCCGACACTGTGGCTGAATTGATCCTCTTCTTGTTCTATAACCTGCTATACACTGGACTGAGATACAGATTAGGGTTACCAGACATCCAGAGATTCCTGGACAGTCTGTAAAAAAGCGCATTCACCCCCCCTCTTCCCATACCGATCTGCAAAAATAAAACTTGATGTGTCCCTGAAGCTGGAGAAAATTATACAAATTATTATGATTGCAGTTATTATTTTTCGGTTCACAATGAATGCAGCCAATGTTCTCATATCTGAAGATCACTTTAGAATACTGATGATTTATCATGGTTTTCCAATGTGTCAGTAAAAAATAATGGCGGTCTGTGATTTTTTTTGATAAGCTGTTCACAAAAATTGAAAAATCAAGTTGGCAGCTCTGATTCAGATCACATTTTCATCATCACAGTTTCCTTTTAAAAACTCATCATTAAAGGGAACCTGTCACCAGAAAATTGCAGTCCAATCTGCAGGCACCATGCTATAAAACAGGGGTAGCAGAGTAGATTAATTAATAATAGATTTGCTAAAAACGATTCAGTATAACCTGAGTTTTAATTATTGAAATCATTGCTCTTTGTGGGATTTTCAGTCCAGTGGGCGGTCCTATCAGTGACTGACAGCTATCTCTCTATGCACACTTATGACCACCCACGGGACCGAAAATCCAGCAGAGATTTTAATGATGAAAGTCTGGTCCTACTGAATATTTTCTCACAAAACTATGTAACTATGTATCAATCTTCTCAGATACCCCTGCTCTATAACATGGGGCCTGCAGATTTCATTTAAGCCCAGTGGAGTAGTATCAGGGATTGCAGCAGCTTGAGTACTGTATTTGTACCTTATTTTTGTCATCATAGAAATTGCCATAAGAAATCACTGATTATTAAATAGCACATTTCTATTCCCTCCATTAATTAGTGCACTCTCTATGGAGTCCACTGATTTCCACATGCACCATCTAATGTTCCATTTTCCCAATGGCGGTGCTCCATGTACTAGTTGCCACTAGGTTGTCCTACAAATTACAGTAGAATAAGGGGAAAAGCAATATGACAAGATATGACCAGCTTATTTTTTATTAGCTCTTTTAACAAAAAGAGATTGTATAAGTGGACAATTGGTTTTCTCCTTTAGGTTTATTTTAGAGAAAACATAGAACTACGGTGTATAACAGAACAAGGAGAGCAGCAAAATGTCCCTGAAAGTTGTATTAAATTACTGGCATCTATTGTACCTGTGTGCCTGCAGTGAAGAGGAAGATGGAAAAATACACCCACTATTACTGGAGATTAAAGAATTTATATCTAAGTCAACAGCAAAAGAATAATGATGTGGAATGAAAGTATAAAGGCGCACGGAACCATGTGCAACAGATTTCCAGTGAGTCACATCGTTCCGAGCAGGATGCTCAAGTTCATCAGTTATCAAAGCTAAACATGTGCAGGTTAGTATGCTACAAAATAAAGAAATTCTGAATACATATCAATATATTGACTCTCAATCCTAGTTGTCAGAAGGGATGGCAGGCCATACTCCCAAGACTGTTCTATAGATCATGGACACCTACCAAGCTTCACTGGAACCTTGTATGAGTCCTCTATATCCGAATATACACACTATATACCCTATACATGGAGAATAAAAAATATTGCCACATAGGGTCAGCAGAAAAATGTAACATTCATCTGCTCAAAAGTAGGTGTGATAGTTATCAGAATGAGTCCATTAAAGCACAATTCCCTGTGGTATGAGGAGAAGATTGGAGTTCTGCCGCGGACTGCAAAGCGGATTTGCATGTAGAGTAGCCAAGCAGTAATTCAACAGAGCTAAACAGTTTGGTGTCTGTAATAATGGTGAACATGCTGTAGATCTTAAAATCTGAGAAGTCCTCACTTTTCTGCAATTATCTTTTTCTGGAGCCTGTGTATGGTGTATAAATACTCCACTTACATGCATTCCTGTCTGTATGCTAGGAAATTCTGAAATTTCAGTGTGTGAACAGGGCCAAATGCCTTCCAGAGTTTTGGGATAATCATATGTGTAGCAGTTACAGGCGCATCTCACTAAATTAGAATATCATCAAAAAGTTAATTTATTTCAGTTCTTCAATACAAAAAATTAAACTCATATATTATATAGAGTCATTACAAACAGAGTGATCTATTTCAAGTGTTCATTTCTGCTAATGTTGATGATTATGGCTTACAGTCAATAAAAATACAAAAGTCATTATCTCAGTAAATTAAAATAATTAACAAAAAACACCTACAAAGGCTTCCTAAGCATTTAAAAAGGTCCCTTAGTCTGTTTCAGTAGGCTCCACAATCATGGGGAAGATTGCTGACTTGACAGATGTCCAGAAGGCAGTCATTGACACACTCCACAAGGTCCCAGAATTCCAATTTTAATTTGGAAATCAAGGTCCCAGAGTCTGGAGGAAGAGTGGAGAGCCACACAATCCAAGCTGCTTGAGGTCTAGTGTGAAGTTTCCACAATCAGTGATGGTTTGGGGAGTCATGTCATCTGTTGGTGTAGGTCCACTGTGTTTTATCAAGATCAAAGTCAGCGCAGCCGTCTATCAGGAAATTTTAGAGCACTTCATGCTTCCCTCTGCTGACAAGCTTTTTGGAGATGGAAATTCCTTTCTCCAGCAGGACTTGGCACCTGTCCACACTGCCAAAAGTACCAATACTTGGTTTAAAAACAACAGTATCACTGTGCTTGATTTGCCAGCAAACTCGCCTGACCTTAACCCCATAGAGAATCTATGGGGTATTGTCAAGAGGAAGATGAGAGACACCAGACCCAACAATGCAGATGAGCTGAAGGCTGCCATCAAACCAACCTGGGCTTCCATAACTCCTCAGCAGTGCCACAGGCTGACCGCCTCCATGCCACGCCGCATTGATGCAGTAATTGATGCCAAAGGAGCCCCGACCAAGTATTGAGTGCATTTACTGAACATACATTTCAGTAGGCCAATATTTCGGATTTTAAAAACATTTTTCAATCTGGTGTTATAAAGTATTCTAATTTACTGAGATAATGACTTTTGTGTTTTCATCGGCTGTAAGCCATAATCATCAAAATTAACAGAAATAAACACTTGAAATAGATCACTCTGTTTGTAATGACTCTATATAATATATGAGTTTCACTTTTTGCATTGAAGAACTGAAATAAATTAACTTTTTGATGATATTCTAATTTAGTGAGATGCACCTGTATATGCTATAGGTGAAGCCTCCTAATGGTGAGAACGTGCAGATTTCGACCCGTCAATGAACCAATCACAAGTGCCGATTGACTGCACAAGTTGTTCTGTTCTAATTTACAAGGCTGTTTACATAACAAATGATGTGCCATTAATAACATGATTGTTCTGTCCCCATCTCCTTTTTACACGGATGAGGTGCTGCCTGATTTTATCATCCGATGAACATTGGGATTGTGATCACCGGCTTGTTTACACTGGCAGAAAATCAAGAATGAATTTGCCCAAAAAAAAAAAAAAATTTTTAGGAGAGCCTAATTTATTTGAAATTTAAAGTGGCTTAAATCCATCTGAAACAGATTGACTTATCTCTAGCAAGGGGCATTCCTACAGATATACCTCATTGTCTGCCCTACATGCCTAACACCATTGGGAACAGCAGTAGTGACCTCATTGAGAAGAATGTAAATATTACCATCTAGAGAGGACTGGAACGTCATGTTTATTTTCCTGGAATGTCATAACCGATCATTCGGGGGTGATTACTTCTCCAGTGGAGACCACCAGCTAGTATTGGAGACTTATAGGCCAGGCCATGCACTCTGTGAAACAGTATACAAATTATATCTCTTCTACGGGAGATGACATCCTCATCAAGGAGAATTGTGTTGCCTCTATCAAAAGCTTCTCACTCAGACATCCATTACAAAACCGCGGAATGAGGAAGGGCAAGAACTCTGGAACAGCTGTATGCTGATGGGTGTCTTTTCTCCTTCTAAAAAGACCTTGGTTTGCCTAAATATCCTAAAACATGCTCATTAAAGAGTTGGACAAATATTACTTTTTAGTTGCTATCTCTATTAGTTGGCACTAAAGAGCCAGTTGTCTTCCTCCTGGAGGAGGACTGGCCGATCATCTGTAATTAAACTGCAGCCGTGAATTTTAAGGCTTTTGTAGGTGTTGTGCTCCTATAACCTCCCCCAGGTGAGCACTAACATCACTCTCACCCTCTCCCATTCTGTTGTGCGCTACTGTCCCAACCAGATTTCAGCAACAGAATAAACATAGGATTCAGATCATTGGTTACTAGCCTTCCTTTTCTGAAGGTCTCATGAATTGAAGCACATGCTGCACACAGAGCCAGTTCTGACAAAATTGTCTCATGGTACAAATTCTTCAATAACGTAGATTGGAATGAAAACTTCATTCACCCTTCACGGCTCCACTCGAGTTTTATTATCTTCACTCTAACAAACTTTGGTTTCATATATATTATTATATATTGACGTGGCCCAACCCTGTCCAATCTCTGTCAGAAATCTCTCTATGGTGATGGGCCCAAGCATCTTATTACAGGATACCTGGATGAAAAGGTCATCAAAACGTAGGCATTTGTACACATCATGTGATCATTTTTAGGCTTAGTGTATCTATATTAAGAATGATTGCCCATAGTAGCAAATAGGAATATTATCTCTAAAGGTGGTATGGAAACTGAAGGAACACATGTCATGTGTAACACGTACATGTATATGCTCTATTAGATTGTGGTGTAATGTATTACCACCTCTTGAATAACCATAAACTACTAGTTCTCACCAATGATCAAAAGTGGTCTGTCTCTTCGAGTGATTTGTTCCGGCACTGCTGTCCGCTGGATGTGAGGAGCTTCGGTTTGACGCACTATTTTCATGAAATGTTCCCTCTGGCCGAGGTGATGGAACTATAGATGAAAATACTGTTATGTGCATCAAAAGCCAACAAAAACAACCACATCAGAAAAAATACTCTAAGTGCTCCGCTTCCCTCTAAATAAGGACTATTAATCTTCTTTACCTTCTATAAATGTAAAGATAAGGTCACTGCGATGATCACATTTGGAAAACAGATGGAAATATATATTTGTACAGTCAGTAAAGCTTTCGATAATGTTCCCAATTTTTTAAGAAATGAACTTCTTGAATCTAAAACACCAGAGCCAAAAAGTCCATTACGCATCATAAAAACATTTAAATCATATTTATTCCAAGTATTTTATATTGCTGTGGTTGAAAACACTTATCTTGGAAATTAAAGGTAGCAGGGCCATGGAGGGCTGATAGCAATGAGGCGTATTTAATGCTATCTACTTCTGTGAAGAGAAGACTCACCAATATTAATTTTCAAGAGGCTTTTTACGCAAAAAAAGTACTTTCTAAGTATTTATAACTTTGGCACAGAACTATTCAATCTCAGGTTTAATACTGGCCATTAGGTCTTGTTTTGTGGACTAGTACATTGACATTCAACTCAATGGGAAAGTTAAAGTGTAATTGAACTTTGGTAAAAAAAAAAAAAATAATAATTACATTTCGTAGTCTCTCAAAGGGATTGTCCCACCAACAAAGTACATTTTAATCAATAGATCTTGCAATAAAAAATAAGTTCCACAATAGGATACATTAAAAAAAAAAGTTCCTGTGCTAAGATAATCTTATAAATGTGCTCCTGCTAGGCAGGCCCGGGACAAGGGGTAGGTAAGGTGGCCACCCGCCAAGGGTGTTACCTCCTGCCTACCTGGGGGGGGTGCAGTTTAAAAAGAAAAAAATGACATTGCTGAATGTCTGCTGCAGCCTGGCACTTTCATCCGGCCGCAGACAATCAGCAAAGGGAAGACGGCAAATCACTGACCTATCATGCCGAATGAGGACAGGGAAAAAAGTCCTCTGTGCTGTATCTCGGTGCTCTGCTGCAGATTCAGCCTGGTCTGCTGCTCTGAACAAAGCAGGCAGGGCCCATAGGACGTTCCCAGATGGTGCTGCTGTGCCTCTGTCCTCCCTTTAATGCCTGAACTCACTCAGCAACTCACACAGGGAAGGAGCCGAGGAATCATTACAAGCACTGACGGTAGGGAGGGGGGGGGAGCGATGTCTGCAGCCATGGTGAGCCAAGGTCATGCCACAGCTCCTGGGCAGGAGAAGAAGCTGTCCTGTCTATATACTCTGCTTAGCTTCCTCCCCTGTCTAGGAGATATCATATGTACAGACCATGTTCCCGTATTGGTCATACACAACCATCACACACGACAACCCCTTTAAATTAACTGTAAATCGGTAGGTGTCAAGGGCCTGATTGCTCAAAAGACTGCTCAGAAGTGCACAACAAAGAAAGTCTATAGACTTGTTGGCATTCTTTTGAGCAATCGGTGGGAGTCTCAAGACCTGGACATCCACTGACCCACAGTCAATTTAAGGCACTACAAAGTATAAAATGTTCTACAAAACTTTAGTTATACTTTAATTGCTATAAGTTTACCTCTGTAGAAGCTGCCAACCCGTCTAGGGACTGTATCACTGTATATATGGCGGTTTTCTTTGGAGGACGGATCGTCAGAATGAGCATCATGATACGGTCCTCCCTATAAATGAAAATCAGAACATAATTTATAATCGGTGTCATGTGGTTTTGCAGTCACACCATAAAATATGATATAGATGTAATATGTGTAGAGGTGACTAATGCAAACAGATGAACAGAATATTAAAAAATGCAATCAGAGAGTCATTTTATATACCAATAAATGTCCACAAATTAGTTACTCCATAAATATTATTTTTCACCTTTTACAAAATAGGTAATTATTGGATCATTGGGTGTCAGAACTTATAAAAGCCAGCAAAAACATCAACATCAGGAAAAAAATGGAAAAAAATGGCTAGACCTAGAGAGAATATAGACTTCTGTGTAACACTCCTCATGAAAGCAAATTCTGTACGACACAGAACAAGTAAGGAATCCAGAGCTCAGAAGTTTGCAGACTTGTGAACGCAGCTCTGGCTTGGATGAAGAATACAAGAAAACTATGTTTTTACACAGTTACTTAGGGTGAGACTGTATGTAAAAAGGTGTTCACATAGGAGCATGCCATGGGAAATTAGCCCAGGACTGCGTAGTCTTTCTGTATACTCTATGCTCAGTCTGCCATAAAGAATGATAAAGGAAGGTGTCCAATAGTGATATTTCTTGTTCTGTGACCACTAAATGTTATTTATTAAGTGCCAGTATATCTCACTGCATCTGTTCTTCTCTGACATGATGTACCAGTTTCAAAGACAAAAAGCTTTCCTGTTGGAGACGCAGATGTGACCCACTTCTATGGAACAACTAATGTACATTTCGAAGTGCACCTGTCACCTACACAGAACAGCTACTTTACATGGGATCAGGCTAATAGAGATTATACATGACAGAGCGGCAGTCGCCCATTGCTGCTGAGAGATGAAACAATCAGAGGGGTTTGCTCCTTCTCCTCTCCCTGGAGATAATAGAGTCTGCACATTCCACTGGATTGACACTTTATTACCTGATATAATACTGTCCCTATTACATTAGGGCATCTGTATGTATATGCTGTGTTGCCCAATCCCCTTTCTTTAGATCATTCTATTTTAGTTCTAGCTTTTTATAACAGTTAGAACTCATCACTTTGATACTTTTTTTTAAACTAATTTACATTTTACACCAGACACTGCATAGAGGTCATTCTCAGATACTGCAGGTCCGCGTCTATATACCTTAATAGGACCCGAGCTGCAGTTCTCAGGAAATGGCCAAGCACACGGTGTATGGAGCTGTGCTGTTCCGGCTTTGTACACTGTCTACTTCCGGCTTGAAACAGCTGATCAGTGGTGGTATAGGGGGTCGGACACCTACTGATTTGACATGGATACCTTTCCTAAGTATTGTGTAGGCCATCAGTATATACAGTAGGTCCTAGACAACTGCTTTAGGTTGGGATCTGACTTCTGGTATTCTAACTATTTCAAGAATGAGGGGCCCCAAAATCCCTAATCTTTGCCAGAGTGCAAGATTTCCATCTCCATCTCTCCAATTTACTGTTAATGTGACCATCATAAACAGGTGAATAGGAGAGCAACAACATATGCTTGTCCTGCTTCTTGGGCAAGAACATTGATTTGGGCTCATCATTCTAGGCAACCCATACAGACCTAAATCTCCTTACTGCTCATAATTCCTTAATTTCTAACTTAAAGGGGTATTCCCATTTCCAAAATACTATCCCAATATGTAGTAGATGTAATAATAATATTAATAATATTAGCTAATACTTCCAATTAGAAATGTAGTATAATTATTCTGATAAGCTATATTGCTTACCCCAGGTGCAGGGCATTGCCACATGGGTCGCAGAAAGAAAGAGTCTACAGACGTTCATTGACTTTTATGGGGGACTGTTCTAGACAGTTTTTAATGTGTGCAAATTAAATTGTGCTAGAAGCAGGAAGAGGAGCTGAGATCACCTATTGTCTATTTGAAACCTGTGTTCTCAATCCTACAAGGTGTGATTATGACTGCTGAAAAAAGGTATCTACAGAACAGGAAGTTTTATTTCATTACAGGGTGATTCAGTCGCTACTTTATCCGAAAAAAATTGCTGTAACTTCTAAAAGACAGCTGACCGTACTGAAATTTGGACTGTACATACTTTGGTTCATGAGAAGTGAGAGTGCAAGAAACCTCAGCGACAGCAACGAGAAACATCCTTGTACCGAGTGGTCTCGCTGACTTATCACCCCGCCGGTAGTCTCCACTACTTTTTTTTTTTAAAATAATAAATAGTGATAAGAAATCTAAAAAAATTCTTAAAGTGTACCTATCTTTTCCTTGATTAATATATTTTCAGCATCTTACATGTCTTACAGATGGGTAGGGGTTTATGTTCGGAGACCACCACCTGTAGCTAAAAAAAATGCTCTGAAGCGCACTGTTTTGCAGGCAGAAGCACTGAGCTCCAACATGATCGTGCGCATAGTGTTGGCCCCCGCTGTTTTGCAAGACCTGTAACGGTCTCTTTACATGGGTCGACCAGCGGCACAATACGACCACTGATTGGTAAATCTTTACCGATCGGCAGTCATTTCAATTACAGTCAGATGGCAGTAAACAATGCACACGGAGCGATCTGTAATGAATTACTAAGTGCATTTAAATGGCCATGGCTCTCGGCAGTACGAGTCCCATTTACACAGGACGATGAACGGCCCAGAACGGTGATCTTTTGCTCTACACAAAACATAATTTCACCTGATGAACGAGAATTTTGCTTGTTCATTAAGTGATTGGCAGCATGTTTACACTGTAAGATAATCGTGAAACAAGCGTTTTTAAAAATGCTTGTTCACGATTATCTTTCAGTGTAAATGCAGCTATAATTAGGGAAAAGATATTTAAAAAATAGGTTTACTTTAAATATATGTTTAAAATAAAATTTTGATTTAAAAAATAGACCTTTTTCTGTTGACACTTTTTAAGCAGGAGAAATAACTCTGCTTCCATTGTTAAAGAGTAACCAAACTTTTTTTCTATTTAATTATTGATCACCTTTTGTAAAGCTATGAATCTTTGTAATATACTGCATTACTTTATTTTTGCTTCCTTCTATCTAGAATAGAATGCTGAATTTGTACTCCTATGTGAGCTTATAAGCTCACTCACTGAGTAAGGATCTTTGCTAGGCCTGTAGTTCAAATTAGCTACTAAGGTGCTGAGTTATGTTCTTTATGAAGGAGCCGCTGCCAGACCCCTTTGATGGTTTATCTCTTAGACGACAAAAGGAACAGATGTTACGAAATTGGACAGCCGGATCCTTATCTTCCCCAACATCATTAGTCGGGGGATAGTCAGGATGCAACTAAACATATTATACTGTCATCTGAGCTTGTTGATATCGATGGGTTCAGGCAACATTAGTCTAATGTGCATGGGGGTCTTAAAGAGAACCTGACACCTGATCCATGGGCAGCATGTATCAGGCACTAGCTGTGAGATCACAGCCAGGCATGTTTGACTGTGAAACGTAGTGGCGTTTCAGACAAAAATATACTCTTAGTAGCCTCCGGGGACTGAGACCACACTATAGACTAGTTGGACAGGCAGGTACCTGGTGGCTTCTCCCCGCACGCCGCCTGGATTGACAGGTCCCTATGTATAGACGCACACAGGGAGAGACCAGTTAATTTTCTCCAAGGTGCTGCACTTTCAGTACAGCGGCAGGGATCCTTCAGAACACTATTAACCTGCTGATTAACCCTATACCTGCAGGCTAATAGCGTTAAGCCCCCGTCACACTAAGCGAGATCGCTAGCGAGATAGCTGCCGAGTCAAAAGTTTTGTGACGCAACAGCGACCTCAGTAGCGATCTCGCTGCGTTTGACACTTAGCAGAGACCAGGCCCCTGCTGTGAGATCGCTGGTCATGTCGGAATGGTCTGGACATTTCTTTGATCGTTGAGGCCCCGCTGGGTAGCATGCATCAGTGTGTTTGACAACTTACCAACGACCTTGTTGACGACTCAGACACAGAAACACATAGGCGTGCATCGTTATACAGATCGTTGCGGGTCGCCGCATCGTTGCTGCGTCGTTGGGAAGCTCTGACTGTTTGACATCTCACCAGCGACCACATAGAGACGCAGCAACGATCCCTGACAGGTCGTATCCTTGTCGGGATCGCTGTAGCGTCGCTTAGTGACGGGGCCTTTATTGGACCTGACAAGTTCCCTTTAAGACAGCATGAAATAAGCAAACAACCCAGCACTTTCAGCATGGTGTTAAAGATAAAAGGAAGCAAAATAAGGTAATGAATCTATCTAGGTAAAGTGTACACTATCTGAAGTAGACAAGTGTATATTATCTTGCAGGAATATTCTTGTTCAGTAAAAAGACAGAAGCGCAGTAACATATTACATAGGCACAAATATCTTGCAAAGCAAGCAAGCATTTATTAGTTTGCATGCAAATGACGAACATTAAGAAAGCAAGCAAATTCTCCATTTATTTTTTTAAAGGAGGTAATGTTCTAGTGCGAACTTCTAGCAAAATATAAGTTTATTCTCATTACTAAACTACTACAGTGGTAAAGGTAGATGCAAATGCTGTCTCTGTATGGACCTTCCTGAGTTGACATTCAACTATTTTGCCACCTTATTTTATTATTAAAAAAAGTGTTGTTGTGTCAGTAAGCCTCTTCTTCCTTCCTCTTTCATGAGCTGATGAATAATTTGCAAAAGACTAGGACATGCCGTCTGACAACTCCACTGAGCTTGATAGGTAACTTGATCTCTACCAACCTCAATCACTCCTGGCATGCCATCTCAGGCTGTGGTATTATAGATTAATTCCAGTTGAAAACATCTTATATATATATATAGTACAGACCAAAAGTTTGGACACACCTTCTCATTTAAAGATTTTTCTGTATTTTCATGACTTTTAAAATTGTACATTCACACTGAAGGCATCAAAACTATGAATTAACACATGTGGAATTATATACTTAACAAAAAAGTGTGAAACAACTGAAAATATGTCTTATATTCTAGGTTCTTCAAAGTAGCCACCTTTTGCTTTGATGACTGCTTTGCACACTCTTGGCATTCTCTTGATGAGCTTCAAGAGGTAGTCAACGGAAATGGTTTTCACTTCACAGGTGTGCCCTGTCAGGTTTAATAAGTGGGATTTCTTGCCTTATAAATGGGGTTGGGACCATCAGTTGTGTTGTGCAGAAGTCTGGTGGATACACAGCTGATAGTCCAACTGAATAGACTGTTAGAATTTGTATTATGGCAAGAAAAAAGCAGCTAAGTAAAGAAAAATGAGTGGCCATCATTACTTTAAGAAATGAAGGTCAGTTTGTCTGAAAAATTGGGCAAACTTTGAAAGTGTCCCCAAGTGCAGTTGCAAAAACCATCAAGCGCTACAAAGAAACTGGCTCACATGAGGACCGCCCCAGGAAAGGAAGACCAAGAGTCACCTCTGCTTCTGAGGATAAGTTTATCCGAGTCACCAGCCTCAGAAATCGCAGGTTAACAGCAGCTCAGATTAGAGACCAGGTCAATGCCACACAGAGTTCTAGCAGCAGACACATCTCTACAACAACTGTTAAGAGGAGACTTTGTGCAGCAGGCCTTCATGGTAAAATAGCTGCTAGGAAACCACTGCTAAGGACAGGCAACAAGCAGAAGAGACTTGTTTGGGCTAAAGAACACAAGGAATGGACATTAGACAAGTGGAAATCTGTGCTTTGGTCTGATGAGTCCAAATTTGAGATCTTTGGTTCCAACCACCGTGACACTGTTGGGGATTTATTCAAAATTGAAGGCATACTGAACCAGCATGGCTACCACAGCATCTTGCAGCGGCATGCTATTCCGTCCAGTTTGCGTTTAGTTGGACCATCATTTATTTTTCAACAGGACAATGACCCCAAACACATCTCCAAGCTGTGTAAGGGCTATTTGACCAAGAAGGAGAGTGATGGGGTGCTACACCAGATGACCTGGCCTCCACAGTCACCAGACTTGAACCCAATCGAGATGGTTTGGGGTGAGCTGGACCGCAGAGTGAAGGCAAAAGGGCCAACAAGTGCTAAGCATCTCTGGGAACTCCTTCAAGATAGTTGGAAGACCATTTCTGGAGACTACCTCTTGAAGCTCATCAAGAGAATACCAAGAGTGTGCAAAGCAGTCATCAAAGCAAAAGGTGGCTACTTTGAAGAACCTAGAATATAAGACATATTTTCAGTTGTCTCACACTTTTTTGTTAAGTATATAATTCCACATGTGTTAATTCATAGTTTTGATGCCTTCAGTGTGAATGTACAATTTTCAAAGTCATGAAAATACAGAAAAATCTTTAAATGAGAAGGTGTGTCCAAACTTTTGGTCTGTACTGTATGTGTGCATATATATATATATATATATATATATATTATATATATATATACACATATCTTTTTTTAAATGGTCCTAATGGCATAAAAAAATGTTTTATTCACCTGCCTAATCCCCCATTGACCTCTCTTGTCCCTGCTTTTCCCTGGTCTCAACTTCCTAAACAGCCTACCCAGCCAACCACTAACTGAGATGCGTCACTGCATCCAGTGATTGGGGAAGCTGCCATTTCCTGGGTGTCAAGAGGGTCCAAGAAGTAGAGATCGTTTGGACCTGGTAAGCCCTGGCAGTAGCATCACTTTTTTTTTCTTTGTTATTTTTCTTATTTTTAAATATATTTCAAAAATATATATTGGCTGAACTACCCATTTAACCTTACCAATTCCCTGCTAAACATTGGCTGTAGCGGTGACATGTCCCTCCAATAACGTCACCATTGCAGGTAAAGATCAGATGCGGAGGTCACATGGTAGGTGGACACATCATTGATGGAGACTTGTGGAGAAAAGGGAAATGTCTACACAGAAGCAGCTGAGGGTTGGTTAGGTGAGTATTGCTCCTTTAGTTACTTTAGATTACTGTAAGCGGTTTCTAAAAAAAAAAAATCATGGGGTTTAACAACACCTTAAATATAATGCACTTGGAGCTCGAAATCCATTTTAGGGTCTGCTTTGGACGTGCATCTTCTGCTGCTCCTGTTTCCTGCCTAGGTTAGAAGGTTTGCCTGGAGCTGATGGACCTTTGCACATTGCCAAATGTCTGACCGGTCAACTGCTCCTGCCAACCCTACATTTTTCTTTTGAAGATTCACCCATGATCATCAATATATACTGTAGTCACTTTAATGCACATTACTGAGGATAAAGTTCTCGTTGATATTATTGTTAAGCACTGAGGCCTGAATTTATGGATCTAATTTGCTGTATATACAGATAATTGGAGATAATCACATATATACGGTACTCAATCATATTTGCTTAAATTTTAGTTTGGTTGTTAATATCCCTTTTTTACGTGATTCAGACCTCAGACTTTTGTCGTGAATGAAATGAAGCTGCGCCATCTCTGTTGGACTCTTTAGCTAGAGGTCTTGAGTGGATGATCCCTTCTGATGGAGCTGGGTCACCCTGCTAACAGCAAATAAAACAAATGGTTCATACAGTTTGTGAAGCAAGACAGCACACATATTGCCTGCTAAACAGGTTAGGCTTATATAGACCATATTACACGTATGCACAATGACACACAACACACACTGGGCTTTAGTCAATGGTTAAAACACTTGTCAAAAAACAGACCATTTTAGTAACGAGGTTTGCAATTTTAGCACAGAAGAGAAATATGTTTAAACCATTAGCATGGTGTTTAATTTGTTAAAACCAGCAGTAAAGAATGGAAAACAGCATTACTGTACATTTTGTATAAGCAATTACTATGAATAAAGGTCAGGAAATAAGCAAAGCACATAAAAGCAAGCAAATTGTGAATACGGCTGTGCTTTGTACTACCCAGGACACCACTTTTATTTGACAACCAAATTATGGCATTGGTAAGAACATCACTTTCTGTTGCAGAGGTCCTGAAAAACAGATTTCCTTAAAGCAATGGGGTACGTTGGCATTTATGAGAGTGAATTTATTTTGGTTTATAGGTGAAGAGCAAATTTATTGCAGAAATTTGGGGATGGAAAAATCCCTTCCATACAAGATAATGGGACTGTTATCACACAATGTGAATACATTTCTTCAAGCCTCATTTGGATGAAACTTATGCAACAAATTAAAAAATGTCAGCTACTTTGTTAATTGTGGTTTTGGCTATTGAGTTATCGTCTTATAACTAACGGCAAACATGATTCTAACCATTGTTAGCAGTTTTATGGGATTTTTATTTTGCCTCTATGTGATATTAAGAAAAAAAATAGCTATTATCTTAAAAAGAAACCTTTAATGTTGTTCTTGGCATTCACTAATAAAGCTCACTAGCCCGGGTGGGCGTCTACATCGAGAGCAGTTCGGTTTTACATGCTGTAATCACATCCCCTGATCTTGGGTGACATCAAGTCAGGAGGACGTCAGTCATGTTCAGGTGGACGTGATTACAGCATGTAAAGCCGAAATGCTCTCCGCGTCGAGCCCATACGGCTAATGAGGTTCAATAAAGGTTTATTTTTGTGATTAACTATCATCTCAGGAATCAGAGGCATAAATTAGATGCTTGATTAACTTTCTAATTGGTACTGGGCGGTACTGAGATTTGGGGGCTCTGACCGGTCCTCTTTAAGCAGTACCAGTTAGCACATCCTAGATTAGTAAATACTTTCGCAAGTTTCCCATTGTTATTCTGCTGTCAGTACATTATGTATCTCCTAATTAAGATACTACTACAAATGATCTTTAGTCACCACCCTCCTTAAATGCTTATCAGCATTTAGCGACTCAATGGATAAGGCCCAACCTCAGTGTCTGTTGAGCTCCATCAGTCAAAGGTAGAGGGGTAGGATTAGCGAGTTCTCAGCGGGTGCTAATGTTGGTCTGTACCCACCCATGGGACCATACGGCACTGATTACATAGGCAACTTTTAGAGGTATTCCAGACTGAAATGGGGAATGGAACTGATCATTAGGATCCTAATTACAAGGCACATGTTAGGAGAACTAAAGGGTTCATATTGACTTTTATGATTACCACATCCAATAGGTGGCACTAGAGTTCCTGCCTGCTTCCTCTCTGAAGAGGCTTTTTGCAGTTTATAAATATGCACAGTTTTCCAAATTTGTCCATATATCTTGAAGGGATTATCTTATCAGCGACAACCCCTATCAAAATGAGAGCTGATTGCTCCGCATCTTGCTCCTGGCAATACCAGCAAATAGCTAATCTTGTCAGGGAAACGTGGCCAGTCAGTCAAGCAATTCAGATTTATGGTTGTCCATCCGATACAAGGACGGATCAATCCTGGCAGAATAAGAGCTACTTGTACACAATGGCTCTCAGTTCTGGCTTATAGGGGTCTTCAGAACGGAGGACATTTTATGATATCCATATAATCTAATAGGTCATGTAGACAGGGGCTGTCATCACGAGAGAACCCTTTTACTAATAAATTACCTAAATTTAGGATTTTGCTTTATAATCAAATATATTTACCTAAATTTAGGATTTTGCTTTATAATCAAATATATTTACCAGGAGACTTTATTGCTTTGAACAGTGCAAATACAGAGATAACCAAACACCATAGTAATAGCATTTAATTGATGATTTGTAATCCTGATGGACCAATACATAGGCTATCAGTCACTCGTAAAGTCGTCCTGTTTACTGTAGATGTCCTAAATTGGCCAATCTCAAAGTTCATATAAATTCCTGTAAAGTGAATACTCCCTGGAGTTTCTTAGAAAGTTAGAACAATCTTGACAAAACCCTAGCACTGGGGTCCTGGGTTCAAATCCTACCACGGACAACATCTGCAAGGAGTTTGTATATTCTCCCCGTGTTTGCGTGGGTTTCTCCGGGTTCTCCGGTTTCCTCCCACACTCCAAAGACATAGTGATAGGGAATGTAGATTGTGAGCCCTAATAGGGATGATGTCTATAAAGAGCTGTGGAACTAATGGCGATATAAAAGTGAGTAAAATAAATAGATAAATTATTTACCGATCCCAAGTAGTTTATCATTATGGAAGAGAATAGTTAAAAAGGTATTCAGGTTGTACAAGAAATTGGAAAATATTTGCACAACCCACACACTAACACCTACTCGCTCGCACACCAAACACGAAGAGTGTTGTTTATTACCATAATACATTTGTTACTGTTTTAAGAAACAGCCTTACAAATGGAACAAATATAGAACGGCAAAGCAAGGCACAATTGAAGCCGAGCGTACAAAAAGCATGATTATCAAAAACTAGGCTAAAGCTCCATTATAAACTAATTCCGCCGAAATACAAATTATGCTCAGTGGTGCAAGATAATAGAGGTGTTTTGAGGCAGCAAAGTTTGCTATAGCCTAAAATTAAATTATTATGCTCCCTGGAAATGAATGAGTTGAAAGAAAAACAATGTCCTAAAAATAAGACGATGTTGTTCAGAAAAGGTAAAACGATAGCAGGACGAATAGCTGATATGTAAAAGGGGAACTTTAAGATTTTTCACTTGATCTTATCCAGTTAAGAAGGATTGATAACGTGATATTAGGATACAAAAATCTGTCTGAATACTGGGAGAGTTTTATTAAAAGCGGAACAAAGAAAAAATTAAATATGGATCTCTGAAAACTGAAAGGTGGAATCTGATTGCTATGATCTATTACTCTACTTTTGCCGTGAACTAATTTTGGTAAGTCTCCTACATGCCTCGCACTGGAAGAGATAATCAGAAACCACAAATTGGGAAAATATCACCAGGAAATCCACATAACCAACTAGACCCCTTTGCTGTGCTAGTGAATCCCAATTATGATCTAAGAACCACAGTAGTCCGAATAATAACGCTAAAATTGATTCCCATGTGTGTCCATTTTATGGCTTCTTATTATTAACATTGTATGGGCAATTCAGAAGATAATAGAGTTTTTAATTACAAACTTTCTTGTGTGTGACATGGACAGAGGTAAATCAGAATACAAAGCCAAATGTCCATCTACTGTATGCTCAATTACCTAATTGTGGATGGGTAGTTTTCTGGTTATTCTGTAGCTGATACAATGGTAAATTCAGAATTCTGTATCCGTAGATCTTTTATGGTATCATTACCTCTATATATAGGTAGTATTTTTCTTCTTCTATTGTTTTTCAGTGGTAATCCTAATGTTAATCGCTGAACCTTTATTCACATTAATAAATGGATCAGAAAAAAATCCACTTGATGCCGCTTTTACCAATACACTACCCAATATAACATGGACCAAGAAGGCAACCAATGAGAACATATAACTCTACCAAATCCTTACTACTTACAGAGCACCATTAAAGTCACTGTCATATTTACTGAATTACTAATTAAAAATTAGTTTCATTATGATGTACAATACTGACCATATATACGAGAAACCTGTTTTCTGAAATTTAATGTCTGTTTTTATATCTGCACAACTATAAATTTAGAGTATGTTCACATGGAACACAAGTCTTTTGGACAGATAATCCACTGGGATTGAATTGACAGTAACGTCAAAGTGGATGAGATTTTATCAAATTTCATTCACAAACGGAGCTAACAATCTGTGAGGAATCAGCACTGACATTGACCAGAATGTGACTTAAAGGTGTATTCCCATCTCCAAGATCCTATCCCAATATCTAGTGGGTGTAATAATAATAATATTAGCAAATACCTCCAATTAGAAATGTAGTATAGTTTTTCTGATTCACTATGTCTCTTTCCTCATGTGCAGGCATCGCAGGACCTTAGGTATCCATGGTTACGTCCACTGATAAAGTCACAGTTAGTTAGCAAGTTGCCAGTGGTCGTAACCATGGATACCTAAGGTCCTGCGATGCCTGCACATGAGGAAAGAGACACAGCGATTTAAAAATACTATACTACATTTCTAATTGGAGGTATTTGCTAATATTATTATTATTACACCTACTACATATTGGGATAGGATCTTGGAGATGGAAATACCCCTTTAAGACTGCAGATTTTTACAGAAGATTTTGTCCTTTGCAATACATAATAATGAACTCCACTACAGATCTGCAACAAATCTGCATGTCAGCTTCGCAGAATTTGCTGAAGATTCATCACCGATTTTTTTTCTGGTAAATTCACGCTCCATATAATGTATGTAAATATATATATTCGAGTTGAGCAAAGAAGTAGGATCCTGGTGCAGTGGCCATGTTGGTAGTCAACGGCAGCTTAACCAGAGCCCTGCAAACCGCCTCCTGCCTGCAGGCATCCCAGTCGCCTCTTCTCTTAAATAGGCCCGGAGGGACATAATCATTGTGACGTGTCGTATGCATGATGTTGCCCAGGAGTACTTATCACAAGAAGCATTGGGGATGCCAGAAAGTTCACAGGACTCAGGTCTGGCGGCCACAGACTACCAATATAGCCACTGAATCAGGATCCTGCATATCTTTTTGACTTGGACTTGCTTCAATTCTCAATTGTAAGAAGAAGTCAGATAAGCAAAACGGTGGATAAATTGTAAATATATACTATGAAATCAAACTAAAAAAAATGAAATTAAAAAATGCATGAAAATGTAACCAACCCTAGTATTATCTTCTGTGCAATCTTCACGCGAAGAACCAACAGATCTGGTCAATGTTCGATGTTGTACCTGAGGAGATAGCAACTGTAGACTGTTGGCCCTAGATGCCATGCCTTGCCCAACACTTAGTCCTGGGTCATTTCCCTTAACCCTCACTCTGTCCCGACTCACATACATGGAGTGTCTGTGAGGGCGTTGCTGGGAGGAGAAAGGACTAGTGTAACCCAGGCCATATGAAAATGATTCATGAGGAGCTGACAGTGAGTGAGTATGACTACCATCCATCTGATCCGGAAGCTTCAGCTCCTCCATAGTTCTGGAATGTCTTGTGGTAGGTCTCCTTGACTCCAAAGATCCTTCTTTCCTATTAGTCCTTCCAGAGGGGCTTAACATAGCTCTATTGTCACCATGCCTAGGACCAGCAGGGCTAGTTGGAGAATTTAAGTCATGACAGCTAGATGGAAAATATCTACTGTTAGGCTCCAGTCCTTGCCCTCTACTCTCACTAAGATTTCCCACTGACTTTGAATCTGTCAGAACACCATGACTTTTTGAATAGTTCATGTAAGAACCGCTTTTCCTTGAAGACTGTGGAATGGTATCAATGTAACTATGTCGAGCATGCTTTTCTCCAGGCTGTAAGCTGCCAGTTTTTCCTTCCATGAATGAATGCCTATTGTGCTGGGAACGTGAACTTGATTTCATGTATTTTGTTCCTGGCCCTTCACTGGTCTTTGGCTCAGTACCAAAATCAAATTCATTCTTAGACTTTGCTTCCTTTGGACTAAGAAGGTGTGGCAAATTGTTATTGGACATATCCTTGTTGCCAGACCCACTTTGGTTGCTTTTTTTTGGGTGGACTGTTGGACTGTGAGATCCTGCTGGATGACTCCCATTGATGAAAGTTTCATTTGGTGGATGAGTTTCTTCACTTCTTTTTGGTCCAACAGAAAGACTTTGCACATCTTTACTGTTTGATCTGTGATGTGGCTGAGAACTTTTAGTAGACGGTTTCCTAAAGAATAAAATTCACAGAGTAACTTAGAGAAAAAAATCACCCTAATACACTCTAATTGCTAGTTTACTACAGTAAGACATCTAAGAATATGCCTGAAAAAGTCTGTTCACCCCTATTTTCAAAACATAGAGGAGGACAGAGATAATTGGAAATCACTGAAAAATAAAGATGGAAGTATAGGAGGTAGTTTAGACTGTTTAAAAATTATTTAAAGAAGTGATCCCAATCACCTTGCTTTGGGCAGTTTTAAGAAAATGGGTGGGAAACCCCCTTTTACTGGGTTGTCAAGGACTTGTACATTGATGGTCTATTCTTAGGATAGTTCATCAATATCTGATTGGTGGGGGTGCGACACTCAACATTCCCGCCGATCATATGTGCAAGGTGCCGGCGCTGGGCGCAAATGCTCAGTTGTGGAGCTGCACAGCTTCATCAACTGTATAGTGGCAGTGGCTGGGTACTGCACATCCTCTATTCTAATCTATTGGGGGTGGATATGCAGTACCTAACCGCGGCTACTATACAGTTCATGGAGCTGTGCAGCTCTGCAACCGAGCACTTTCACCTGCCTCCGGCACCGGAAACAGGTGATTGGTGGGGGTTTCTGGTGTCGCACCCACACCAATCAGATATTGATGACCTATCCTAATGAGAGGCCATTAATGTAAGAGTCACGGACAACCTCTGCAAGTAATTTGAGTAATTTACTAGTATAAGAACCTAGAAAACAGTATTCTGAAAGTCTATCTTGCATCATATTCATAGAAGCTGTTGTCCATACATTTTTTTTAGATACAAATGATGATCTGATCATGGCATTTATGGGGAGGGGATAGACATGCTAATTCAGTCATAAACAACAATATTAACATCCCTGAATATTAAGTACACTATGTAAAATATATCCTGTATTAAAGTGTTTAGTGGAACTGTCTGGATTTACATTAACTCATATGTTTGATACAGAAGAGCACAAGATACAAAAATTACAAAATGAAAACATGGTAGAGGAAAAGAATACAAAATTGAAATCCATGCCAGGACTTGATTTATGGCAAGAATAAATTAGATAAATTAAGAAATAAGTTAGATAATTTAGATTCAGCTATCATCAACTTGTGAGTGTCAATGCTCACAGAACTAATTAGCCTACAATTGGTGGCTAAAGTGTACATGACTATCACCAAAACTCTTAGTATCCCGGTTTCAATGATTTCAAATGTTAAAGGGGTTGTCCAATACTAGGACAACCCCTTCTCGATCTGAATGTTGGCCCCATGAAAATAACGCTTTTATTCACCTCCGACCAGCCGCAGCTCTCACCCCCTCTTGATTACGTATACGTCTGAAGGTGGGGATAGTAGTTAGGTACCGGGCTCATGTGTCATAACAACCGCATGTGAGCCCCGGGAATGCGAGTGCCAACACGGCTGAAACAGCGCAGGCTTGAGAGGCGAGTATAAGTGTTATTGTTTTATCAGGCCCAAACATTCAGCTCGAGAAGGAGTTGTCCTAGAAGTAGACAACACTTTTAAGACGTTTCCTACTCATGGAACAGTCAAAACTCATTCAGGAAACAATATAAAGAGGATAATTGATTAGAGAACTCTACGAAATTAGTTTCAAAATGTGGGGAACAAAACCTTGCTCTATGGCCAAAGGCTAAGGAGGACCCCATTGCTAAAGAAAGGCATAAAAAAGAGAGACCTTGAACATGTTACATGGCCAATAAAATTAGAGGATTATCAGAGCATTTTAGAGCTTAAAGGGGTTGTCTGGTCTAAAATGAAAAGTCTGAAGTCACTCTGTGTGATAGCAGACTTCTGAATCTCCCCAGTGCCTGCACTGTGCGCGGTGAGGTTTTGACAGTTTCTGAGCTGGGAATGGCGGTGATGTATTCGATATGAATGCTCCCGGCCAGAGCCCGTCTAGTGGGCTTGGCCTCGCTCCATACACTTCTAATGAGTGAGGCTGCACCCACTAGACACCACACCCACTGGATGGCCGCATCACTAGACAGTATAAGTGTATGGAGCGAGGCTGCGCCCACTAGACTGGTTCTTCTCAGGAGTATGCATAATGCATACATGACCATCGTTCCTGACTCAGAAACAAGCGACTCCTCGCGGCACACGATGCGTGCGCTGGAGGTATTCATGAATCTGTAGTCACACAGAGTGACTGCAGACTTATTAATTTAGACCAGACAACTCCTTAATGTTCTCCCAAGTTTAAGAAAACTATTTTGAGTTTAACAAAATGGGTCCTAAAGTAGGATAATGACCTAATGGTTCACGGTTGGTACATATCCAATTGTTTCTAAAGATAATGGCTTTTTATAATAAACAAAAGCGCCAACGATGCTATCTTTCTGAGGCCCAACATTTTTTAGATTAGTTCAAATATTACGTAAGTGAACCATATTATTGTCTTGTTTTAGAAATTTTGATGAAATCTTCAAAGTTTTACACCAATTGTTTTTACTTTGGAAAAAATAATGACATTTTACTTAAAGAGACAATGACCTGCTTGATGAGTTACTGTCTGAGTGATGAGTTTTTCTCTTGGATGATCTTGAAGGAGAGCTCCCACCACGATCCAAGAGTCTTTGAGTCTGAAATGCTGGGTGGTTTAAGCACTGTTCGGTCAAATATCTATCAGATGGATTTAGCTTCAATAAGTTCTGGATAAAACAAAGTTTCATTTAGAATAATGAAGACAAAAGACTAAGAAATAAAACGGGGCATGTGTAAAGAGGAAACATCGATTGAGGGAGCAATTAAAGAAGTACTGCCGTTTCAAAAAAAAAACTTGTGACAAGTCAAGTTTTAGTCTGGTATGTATACTGAGACCTCCATCAATTGCTGATATGAAGGGACAGAAGTGTTCAGCTGAGCAATGCTGTCCTTGGTTACTGAAGATGGGCACATGGGGGCCGATACATCAAAGTATCTATGCCAGAAATATGGCATAAAACACTTTAAATAGTCATAAAATTGTTGTGCAATGTGGAGTATCATAAAAATTTTGTGATTTTTGGCTTTAAGCAGCAACGCCAAATTGGCAGAGCTGTGGAGGAGCCAGGGCAAGACGTGACATGGCTGCGCCCACGCATCAAAATTTTTTAACAAACCAAAGATTAAGATTTAGGGGATCATTTCAACAGGGTTTTCTAAGACATCGACAACAATTAATGGTGTTGTTTTAGTAACAGAACATTAATGGTCATCAATATCAGATCAGGTTTGCGTCTGACACTTGGCCCTGCGACTGATTCGCTGTTATCAACTCTACCTGCGACTGCGTGTAAACACTGAGCAGAGCTGCAAAGTACAGCTCCATTCAATGTGTTGCAGCTGCTGCTGGGTACTGCAGAACAGCTGCTATTCAAAAGAATAGGAGGTTTTGGATACAAGCTGTTGTGCAGTACAGCAAAAGCTTTTCAGCTCCGCTCAAAATGTTTACATCAGGCAATGCTGATCGATGGGAGTGCTGTGTGTCAGATCCCCATGGGTCTGATATTGATGACCTAAACTGGGGATAGGTCATCGATATTCTACTACCAGACAACCCCTTTAACAGCTACTTTCTAGTCATTATTACCAAGCTTTATAGGTCTAATTTACAACATCTGTTTCAACTATTTTGCTGCCTAATGGCCATTGAATGGTGCTTTCTCTCTGACAAATAACCAATTGACAGCTAATTTGGGGAAGATTTATCAAAACTATGAAAGGTAAAATGTTTTTACTACTTACACAACCAATTACAGTACAACTTTCATTTTACCAGAGCAGTTTAAGAAATGAAAGCTGAACACTAAATGGTTGCTATGAATAATAAAGCAGACTATTCTTTTAGACAATTTTGGTAAATGAGGAATTATTCTTTAGACATAGTGGAGGATTTTTTTGAAATCACTAAAATTGGAGTGAAAAGTGCAGTAATATAAAAGAAAAAGGCCATGTTTACTGATACAAAGGAAGGTTGGAAACCTGTTCCTACTAAAATACGGAGAAGCCAGATGGGGGCTGACAGGGGAAAAAAACCCTTGTACATCTACCATTCAGAAGTCATTGCCACAATCATTTTTGTAGAATACAGTCTGGCCTTATGATTTTCAAAGAAAATTAGAAGTCAGCACTTTGTCTAATATAATATTATGATGGGACCAATAGGCAGCTAATGACCATGGAGGACTAGACGTAACCGTGTCACTAGTAATATTTGTAGAATCTTTGCTTCTATAAAAATTCATGAAACTATAATAATAAGCAACCACCCCCTGCAAAATGGTGTAAAAGGGAATGTTTATTAGCATTTTGTACTTATGCAATATCATTAATATTCGGAGGAGCATTGCGTGGCTTATATGTCTTCTGATACTGACGTGGCACTCTCCACAAGAAGAAACTTTACCCCTTAGACCTCATACCTTCAAAGGGAATCTGACAACAGTTTTTTGTCACCCAATCTGAGAGCAGCATAATGTGGAGACTGAGACCCTGATTCCAGCAATGTGTCACTTACCAGGCTGCATGCTGTAGTTTTGATAAAATCACTGTTTTATCAGCAGGACTACCATGTAGTCCTCCATATTTGTGAGTTTTGTATAAACCCGCCCCCATCACTGATTGGCAGCTTTCAATGTTCATATACAGAAAGCAGCCAATCAGAGGTGTGGGCGGGGTTATACATAGCTCAGCAGTTTGAGAGCTGGTAGATCTGCACCAAATAAAACAAGGATTTTATCAAAACTACAGCAAACAGCTCCTTAAGTGATACATTATTGAAATCAGGGTATCTGCCCCTACATTATGCTGCGCTCAGATGGTGACAGATTCCTTTTAATATAACATGGTGGCTTGTCTTTATCTTACTGGAACTATTTAACCTGCCCTTGTATCAATAAGTAAGGCTTTTTAGGGATAGATACTGTGTTCTTCCAGTCGTAAAATAAAATCATAAAATCCCAAGTAAAGCTTTTTCTCATACTAGTAATTTATGAATTACTTGTGTAGATGTAATGGCCAGAGGAGGTTAGGATTATGGATACAACTACAATAATTGATCCGCAAAACACGACTTTTGTAACTTTTACCATGTGAATTCGAGCTAGGAAAAGTAACTCTATGGAAGTTACAGAAATAGCGTAACACAGCCCGCTTAGTTATTTCCATATTCCCAACCATCTCTGGTCACTACATATAAATAGGAATCCCCATCACAGCTACGAACTTCTGGGATGAGCATACTCCTCTAACGACCAATCAGATGTTATGAAAAAAATCGATTGAATGTTTTGCTCAAGGTGGGACATGACGTCTCTGATCGAACGACATCAAGTCTCAGGGAAGTCAAGCAAACAAAATATTTGTTCCATTTATTCGCAGCTTGGAGTCATGAAACTAGTTAAAGTTGAGATTTATCTGTAAAATGAAAATATTTTTTTTGTGGCATGACCGTTGTAATATGTCATAAGCTGCCACACGATCATATTGAAAGTCATTAGACGACATGTCACATTGCGACATTGTGATCTTCATGACACATGACCAGAGTAACACTAACCTAAATGACATGTCTTTGGCCAGTTTAAGCCATACTTCCCTCTTTAAGACACAAAAACGAATCAGCCATACAAATCACAGCTGGGAAAGGTGTAGGGTTACCTGCTGAGACTCTCATTAACTACATTTCTGTCTGCTCATGAATTTTTTATATCTTTTCATTTCCTAATGATATATTATATGTCATATTCACTTTTACATAGCAGACAATTTGTAAAAAGCTAAAAGTACACAGTCCTGCTATAAAAGGCAGAAAAGTAACCTTTAGCAGTACAACATATGCTGTGTACATAAATATCTATCAATATGTCTAGTTATATACTTGTGTCTGTCTATGTATCTAGCTCTATATATAATGTATGCATATTACTATAGATTTTAGTATCTTTAGCATTTAGACAAGTCTAGCATCAAGCTAAAAAGTTTAAAAAGTGAAGTTACAATATAAGCTGCATACATTAGTTTCATATACTAGTAAATGTGCAGGTTTCTCAGAATTTCTACATGGTATAGTACATGCTCTTACCTTCATGAGGTCAAGTAAAACACTACTTATGATACCCAAGTATCGTCTTTCCAAAGACTGAGGATGATTGACAGCAGGAAACTGGAAGAAATCACAAGCAGACAAGAACCATTAATATATGTAACAAAAGGGAACAGGTACCGATAAAATGAAATAATAAAAACATATGAAACAGAAACGATCTTCAAAACATAAAAAACACTGTACATTATGACAACAAAGCAAAAATAGAAAAAAAACTGAGCCTTGGAAATATGAAATAATATTTTAGGAAGTCTACAAAAAATGTTCCTCTTTTACTGGATAGGTGATATTTGTTAAATCAGTGGCACTGATGAATGTAGCATAGCGCAGAGCTTGACTATCATTATCACCACCATGGACACTAACTTCTCATGACCTCAGTATAAGGCCATGTTCACACGTTCAGTATTTGGTCAGTATTTTACATCAGTATTTGTAAGCCAAAAGCAGGAGTGGAACAACCAGAGGAAAAGTATAATAGAAACACATCACCACTTCAATATTTATCACCCAATCCTGATTTTGGCTTACAAATACTGAAGTAAAATACTGACCAAATACTGAACATGTGAGAGTGGCCTTACATGTAGGGAAGAACCAGTGGAGAATGGGGGACATGAGTCCAGGCAATTAGTGGAGGATCACAAATCTAACAATTATCCTCTATCGACTACTGTATATAGGTGATAATTATTGTAGCCTGGAATATTCCTTTAGACAACTTTGTAAATTAATTGTATCATTTTTCTTGTAGAGTTAATCCTAAATTTCACAATGTATTATCCAGGAGATGCTGTAAATGGAAAAGTGCACGCAGTAAGGTGACTCTATTAGAAGGAGAAAAGGTATCGCTCACTTAGGAGGTTACAAGAAAACCACCACAAAGACTGTCGCTGCTGCCTTGTGGTTGGGGGAACAGTGAGTTGGGAAACAATGCCTTAGGCTAAGTGCCCACAATGCAGAAATGCTCTGGATTTTTTCCTGAGTGTTTCTGCATCTCCCTGGCAGAAAAAACACATGCGGATTGTACATGCGGATTATACATGCGGATTGTACATGCGAATTGTACATGCGTTTTTCCTGACAGGGAAAAGCGGAAGTGAAGCGTTCTTCACATGCATTTCCGCATGCGGGTTCACAAGCGCTTTCCAAGCGATTTTAGCATCACTTGGAAAGTGCTTGTCAACTTGGTCACACTATATAAATCCATGCAGCCAGCATGGATTTATATAGTGTGACCGAAAGAATGTTTAAAAATAAAAAATAAATCTATACTGACCTTCCGATGGCCCCCGCAGTCTTGCTTCAATCCGTCTTGGCTGCCGGCACATCGCGGTACACTGAAGGACCTGCCGACGTCAGCATCGCGTGACCCGTCACATGACTATGACGACATCGCTGGTCCATCGCGATCTGCCGGCATGAGAGGACGAGCGCAGCGGGGTTCATCACAAGGTAAGTATAACATTTATTTTTTATTTTATTCTTTTTTTTTTACAGTTTTCTATGGTACCCGGGTCTGGAGGAGAATCTCCTGTCCTCCACACCTGGGTACCATCCGCACATTGAACGCATGTATTCCGCATGTGGTTATCTAGTGAAGCGGAATACATGCGTTCTAATGCAAGTCAATGGCGGCGAAAACGCAGCGCTTCTGCAAAATAATTGGTAGTGCCGCGTTTTTTTCCGCAGCGGAAATTTCCGCAGCATGTGCACAGCATATGCGGATTATCATTGGGGAACATGGCAGGCCTTCTACCATGCGTTTTTTAAGCGTTTCTGCAGCGTTTTTACCGCTGCGGAAACGCTTAAAAAACGCATTGTGGGCACACAGCCTTAGAAAGATTTTTAAGCACATTTTTCCCTCACCCACACCTCACTTCACATTTGTGAAATTATCAGCCATGCTGTTTATTGGCTGGTCTTCCAAGGACACTTCCATATGGCATACAAAACACATATATTTCAAAGGGGCATTGCCACTAGTACAGAAATGTGAAAAAAGTGCCATACAATAACATGCAGAGTATGTCCAAAAACATGTAGTGTGCATGCCACACATGCACACATACATATATACATATTATATATATATATACACTGCTCAAAAAAATAAAGGGAACACTTAAACAACAGAATATAACTCCAAGTAAATCAAACTTCTGTGAAATCAAACTGTCCACTTAGGAAGCAACACTGATTGACAATCAATTTCACATGCTGTTGTGCAAATGGAATAGACAATAGATGGAAATTATTGGCAATTATCAAGACACCCTCAATAAAGGAGTGGTTCTGCAGGTGGGGACCACAGACCACTTCTCAGTACCAAAGCTTTCTGGCTGATGTTTTGGTCACTTTTGAATGTTGGTTGTACTTTCACACTCGTGGTAGCATGAGACGGACTCTACTACCCACAGAAGTTGCTCAGGCAGTGCAGCTCAACCAGGATGGTACATTAATGCGAGCTGTGGCAAGAAGGTTTGCGGTGTCTGTCAGCATAGTGTCCAGAGGCTGGAGGCGCTACCAGGAGACAGGCCAGTACACCAGGAGACGTGGAGGGGGCCGTAGGAGGGCAACGACCCAGCAGCAGGACCGCTACATCCGCCTTTGTGCAAGGAGGAACAGGAGGAGCACTGCCAGAGCCCTGCAAAATGACCTCTAGCAGGCCACAAATGTGCATGTGTCTACACAAATGGTTAGAAACCAACTCCATGGAGGGTGGTATGAGGGCCCGACGTCCACAGATGGGGGTTGTGCTCACAGCCCAACACCGTGCATGACGTTTGGCATTTGCCACAGAACACCAGGACTGGCAAAGCTCTGTGCTCTTCACAGCTGAAAGCAGGTTCACACTGAGCACATGTGACAGACGTGACAGAGTCTGGAGACGCCGCGGAGAGTGATCTGCTGCCTGCAACATCCTTCAGCATGACCGGTTTGGCAGTGGGTCAGTAATGGTGTGGGGTGGCATTTCTTTGGAGGGCCGCACAGCCCTCCATGTGCTCGCCAGAGGTAGCCTGACTGCCATTAGGTACCGAGATGAGATCCTCAGGCCCCTTGTGAGACCATATGCTGGTGCGGTTGGCCCTTGGTTCCTCCTAATGCAGGACAATGCCATACCTCATGTGGCTGGAGTGTGCCAGCAGTTCTTGCAAGATGAAGGCATTGAAGCTATGGACTGACCCGGCCGGTTCCCAGACCTGAATCCGATTGAGCACATCTGGGCCATCATGTCTCGCTCCATCCACCAACGTCATGTTGCACCACAGACTGTCCAGGAGTTGGCGGATGCTTTAGTGCAGGTCTGGGAGGAGACCATCCGCAACCTCATCAGGAGCATGCCCAGGCGTTGTAGGGAGGTCATACAGGCACGTGGAGGCCACACACAATACTGAGCCTCATTTTGACTTGTTTTAAGGACATTACATCAAAGTTGGATCAGCCTGTAGTGTGTTTTTCCACTTTAATTTTGGGGGTGACTCCATTGGTTAATAAATTTGATTTCCATTGATGATTTTTGTGTGATGTGAATGTGTTTCATTCATTCAGATCTAGGATGTGTTATTTGAGTGTTTCCTTTATTTTTTTGAGCAGTGTATATATATATATATATATATATATATATATATATATATATATATATATATATATATGTACATAGATAGATAGATAGATAGATAGATGGATCTATATATATATATATATATATATATATAGATATATACATATTATATGTAGCAAAACAAAGAAATAACAGGGAGCGCCAGAAGAAATAAAACTCCAGGGCTTATGATTATTCGTTTTGATCGTTATTTCATAAGATACCAAGAAATTTCTGCAGATCAAGGCAGAATAATGTTTAATGCTGTGTGAGTTAATGTTCTTTGATCATTTGATTTTGGGTTCGATTCAAAGGCATGCAAATTCTCCAAAAATTCATCTGCAACATACTTATACAGGTAACTTGGCATTAAAATGTATGCAAAACACGTATATTACTTACCGGTAATGTGTTTTTTCGGAACCCACGACGGCACGAGAGAGAGGATCCGCCCTTCAAGAACAGGAAACCTTCAAGATAAAAAGGGCGGCGCCTCTCTCTGCATCAGTGGATTACAGAGCATGAGAAGACTCTCCGGTTAGAGCACATCATTTTATTAACGATAAACGAACTTCACCCATGTGAATCCTAAACACCCACCAACCGGAAGGTGAACACCATAGTAATAGGGAGGGAATGTAAAGGTGCCGTCATGGGTTCCGAAAAAATACAATACCGGTAAGTAATATACATGTTTTTCTGTCACCCATGACGGCACAACGAGAGAATTACAGAGAACTAAGTATGTAAGGGAGGGACCATGGCCTGCAGAACCCTTCTCCCAAATGTGAGATCAGAGGAGGCAGAAAGGTCAAGTCTATAGTGATTATAGAAAGTGGACGGAGATGACCACGTAGCCGCCTTACATATTTGCTCAATGGGCACGTCCGCTCTTTCTGCCCAGGAAGCAGCCATGCCCCGTGTAGAGTGGGCCTTCAGATTCTTAGGAGGATCTCTGCCTGATCCCGTATAGGCCATCGTGATGGCTTCCCGGATCCACCTTGATAGAGTGCCTTTTGAGACCTTTGATCCCTTTCGGGAGCCCTGAAAGGAGACAAATAGGGCCCTATCCTTCCTCCATGAGCTTGTGGATGCTAAATAATATATAAGGCATCTCCTGACATCCAGGGTATGAAATCTTTCCTCCTTGCTATTTTTTGGTTCAGGACAGAAGGAAGGTAGGGCTATCTCCTGAGACATATGAAATTTAGAAACAATTTTAGGAAAGAAAGCAGGGTCTGGTCTCAAAACTACCCTATTGTCTAGCACTAAGGTAAAAGGTGGATCTGCAGACAAAGCCTGTAACTCACTAACCCTCCGTGCTGATGTTAAGGCCACCAGGAGTATTGTTTTTAGGGTGAGTGATTTTATGGACCCTGAGCTAAGGGGCTCAAAGGGAGAACCTGTTAACGCGTTTAGCACTAAGTTTAAATCCCAAGAAGGGACCCTTATTATAGGGGCAGGATTGGCTCTACTGCATGCCTTCACGTACCTGGAAATCCATCTGTTACCGGCCAGATTATAATTATACAAGGCCCCTAAGGCAGAGATTTGGACTTTTGTGGTGCTAACCGCTAGGCCTTTCTCCAGCACTTTTTGAAGAAATTCCAAAATGGCTGTTATGGGAACCCCCCTCCCCCCAGGGAGAATCCCTGAGATGACAAGAACTTCTTCCAGACTCTACTGTAGATTTTAGTAGTGATTGGTTTCCTACTACCTAGAAGAGCAGTAACTAGATTCGATGAGAAACCCCGACCCTCTAGGAACGACCTCTCAAGTTCCAGGCCGCTAAGTGCAATCCTTTCACATGAGGATGGAATATAGGACCTTGAGCAAGAAGGTCGGGAATCTCTGGAAGAATCCAGGGGTTCGTGACTGACATGCTCCTTAGCCAAAAGAACCATGGTCTCTTGGGCCAGAAGGGGGCTATGAGGACCACACGAGCCTGATCCTCCCGGATCTTCCTCAACACTGCTGGAATTAGGCACGTTGGGGGAAAGGCATAGGCCAGACTGAAATCCCATCTGCACTGGAAGGGGTCTACTACTAAAGGGTTTTCCGTGGGATTCAGTGAGCAGAACTTTTTTAACTTGCTGTTCTGACGGGTTGCAAACAGGTCGACCTCTGGAGACCTCCACATGGCCACTAGCTGGCGGAAGACTGAGTGATTTAGAGTCCATTCTCCCTGCAATAATGGCCTGCGACTTAGAAAGTCTGCCTTCGTGTTATCCTCTCCTCTGATATGAAGGGCCTTTAAAGAGAGAACCTTTCCTTCCACTAGAGAAAATATCCTCTTCGCAATCTGCATTAGTGATTTCGAGCGAGTTCCCCCCTGGTGGTTTACATATGCCACCGTGATCTGGTTGTCGGACAGAATTTTTATGTGATGTCCTCGTAGAAGGGGTAAAGAAGCTGATTAGTGCCTTCTCTACTGCTCTTAGCTCCCACATGTTGGAAGACTCCAGACTCTCCTCCTCTGACCAAGTCCTCTGTATCTGTTAGAACCCTCCTGTTAGTTCTTTTTCTATTTTGTTGGTCACATGACTTTCTGCCTATATAATCCAGCTCCGCCCTTCTGGCCTTGCTGGACTTCAGTGTTACATTTACTCTTAAGCTAGCCAGGTGCCTTGTACCTAACTCTGTAGTTTGCTTGGTCTTTGGACCACTAGTACTTTTTGTTTGTTTGTCTTTACTCTGCTACAATTTCTGTTAGGAGGTGTCCAACTATATCCCAGTCCTTAGGTCTTGTAGGGACCCCTCCCTTATATCTATAGGTCTGCGTTCAGACTAGCCGAGGACTTAGGCGGGTCTGTTCACAAGGAACAGGTCCGCCGCTGCATCGTAGGGAATCAGCTTAGTCCTATTGTAGGGACAGTTTTCCTATCTTTCCTTAGTGCTTGTAGCAGTTCATAACAGTAAGTCCAGCCCAAAATAAAACACTCTAAGGAAAGTAATCCAGATATCAGCATGGTGTCGGTTCAGGAGTTGGCTCAACGCCTGCAGGGACTGTCTTTGGAGGTGGCAGAGCTCCAGCAACACGCGAGTAGCTGTCCTGGAGCGCATTTTGTCGAACCGAAGGTAGGACTGCCAGATTTTTTTTATGGTAAACAGCAAGATTTTTTTTCCTTTAAAAACGCTTGTTTATTATATTTTCGTTTAAGACCCAGATCCTCGGGGAATGAATCACAGCGCATTGGGTTTATAATGTCACTTTTGCGCAAAGAGCCACAGGGATGGGCCTTTTCTCTACAACCTAATGATCCGTGTTTTAGATCTGTGAAAGATTTTTTTTTCTGCTATGGGGTTGTTGTATGATGATCCTGATCGAGTCTCATCTGCTGAAATGGAATTAAGATGTTTGAATCAGGGATCAGGTGATGTGGAAAATTATTGTACATACTTCAGAAGATGGTCGGCCGAAGTGGAATGGAATGACTCAGCATTAAAATGTCTGTTTCTTGTTGGTCTAGGTGAAAGGGTTAAGGATCTGCTGATTGCCTTCCCAAAACCTGGAACCTTGCAGGAGGCAATGCAATTAGCTATACATGTGGACAGGAGACTGCGTGCTAGGATTAATGAAGAGAAATCTACTGCTATGGCAGCTCCTAGTTTTCAGAGGGTCTGCTCGGAAGGTGGAGAACCGATGGAGATTGGGGCGATGTCACCCCACTCTCAGGAAAAAGACCGCAGGTTTGCTAAGGGATTATGTTTTTATTGCGGTAAATCTGACCACTTTATTAAGAACTGTGTGCTTCGCTTGAACAAAGGAAAAAAAAAAGGTCAGTTAAGCCCGTATAGCTTGTTTAAAATCAAAACGAGTATTTCTTTCTGGAAGCACCTCATTCCAGGAGGAGTTGATTGAATTTCGGGTATTTGTGGATTGTAGTTCTACACTCAATGTGATTGATAAGGGATTTTTGGAAAAATTTAAATTAGAATCCAAACTTTTGTCATCTCCTATTTCTGTGGTTGCTGTTGATGGCTCCCCCTTGAAATGTATTACTCACAAGGTTTTTGAATTTCCCCTCACCATTAATGGTATTCACCAAGAGAATTTGGATTTGGCAGTATTAAATAATTTGTCTTCTCCAGTGGTTTTGGGGTTACCTTGGTTAAAATTGCACAATCCTGTACTGGACTGGTCTACCCATGAAATTAAGTCTTGGAGTCCTAAGTGTCATGATAAATGTTGTAACGGTCGCATTGCTGCTGTGGAAAGAGGGGAATTACCTGTATCTATTCAGGATTTTTGGAAGGTTTTTTCTGAGGAGGAGTCGCAAGTTTTGCCTCCTCATAGGGACTATGATTGCACCATTGAGTTTGTTCCTGGAGCTACTGTTCCCAAGAGTCGCTTATTTAATCTGACTATCCCTGAGAGAAAGGCCTTGGAGGAATACATACAGACAAGCTTGGCCGCCGGTCACATTAGACCTTCTAAGTCTCCTGTGGCTGTTTGATTTTTTTTTTGTAAAAAAAAAGGACGGCGGTTTACGTCCATGTCTGGACTTTCGCGAAATTAATAAAATTACCGTACGCAATTCCTACCCACTGCCATTAATTCCTGACTTGTTCAACCAGTTAGTGGGGGCCAAGTGGTTCTCTAAAATTGATCTCCAGGGGGCATACAATTTGTTACCTATGAAGGAAGGTGATGAATGGAAAACTGCTTTTAACACTCCGGTGGGTCATTTTGAGAATCTGGTTATGCCTTTTGGTCTTACCAATGCACCAGCGTTTTTTCAGAACCTTATTAATGACATCCTAAGACCGTTGATTGGTAAGAATGTGGTGGTGTATTTGGATGACATTTTGATTTATTCGCCGGATCTGGAGTCTCATTGGCAGAGCATACATGAGGTATTGCAGTTGTTAAGTGACAATTCGCTTTTTGCTAAGCTGGAGAAATGTGAGTTCGCTGTGCAGAGAATTAGTTTTTTGGGCTACATTATCTCCAGCGAGGGCTTCGAGATGGACCCGGTGAAGGTTCAGGCGGTGCAGGAATGGCCTAGGCCTATTGGTTTGAAATCGATACAGAGATTTTTGGGTTTCGCCAATTATTACAGAAAATTCATAAAGAATTTTTCTATAATTGTTAAGCCGCTGACCGATCTCACCAGGAAAGGTGCGAATACGGTTCAGTGGACTACGGAGGCCATTGAAGCTTTTGTGTTTCTCAAGGAGAGGTTCAGTTCTGCCCCCATCTTTATGCAGCCTGATGAGACCAAGCCTTTTTTGGTCGAGGTTGATGCTTCTTCGGTGGGGGTCGGGGCTGTTTTGTCTCAGGAAAACAAGGATGGAGTACATCCCTGTGCCTTTTTTTCCAAAAAATTTTCTGAGACCGAACTTAATTACGATGTTGGTAATCGGGAATTGCTGGCTATTAAACTCGCATTTGAACATTGGCGTCATCTCTTGGAAGGTGCTAAATTTCCCATTCAGGTTTTCACTGATCATAAGAATCTGATCTATCTTGATGCTGCCAAGCGCTTGAATGCCGGTCAGGCTAGGTGGGCACTTTTTTTTTTTGCGGTTTAATTTTTCTGTTACTTACATCCCGGGTACCAAGAATGTAAAAGCTGATGCTTTATCTCGCAGCTTTTCTCCCATGGTTGGTACCGAGGAGGAGGAGAGCATTTTACAGGAAGGTGTTGTGATAGCAGCATTGGACTCCGTTTTGGAAGATGGGATTCTGAAAGCCCAGGAGGATGCCCCGTCTAACCCTCCCCATGGGAGGTTGTTTGTGCCTAGGAACTTTAGGAGAGATTTGTTTGTGGAGTGTCATGAGTCTCGGTTGGCAGGTCATCCAGGAATTTCTGAAACTAAGAGACTTGTAGGTCGCAGTTTTTGGTGGCCTGGGTGGCAGAAGGAAGTCATTAAGTGGGTGCGTCAATGTACTGTGTGTGCTAGATCTAAGTCTTCACATACTCCTGCTGCGGGGTTGCTTTGCCCTCTGGAGGTTCCTAGTGCACCTTGGACGCATCTTGCTATGGATTTTATTACTGACCTTCCTGCCTCTGAGGGTTTCACTGTCATCTGGGTGGTTTTAGCAAGATGTATCACTTGGCTCCTTTCATCAAACTGCCCAGCGCTAAGACACGCGCTAAGGCTTTTGTTAAGGAAATTGTCAGACTCCATGGCGTTCCTACCGACATTGTTTCCGATAGGGGACCTCAGTTCGTGGCTCGTTTTTGGCGTGCCTTTTGTGACAGGTTGGGAGTTCATTTGTCATTTTCATCTGGATATCATCCTGAGTCTAATGGACAGACAGAAAGAAAGAACCAGGATGTTGAACAGTTTTTGCGTTGTTTTGTAGCTGACAAACAAGAGGGGTGGTCTGAGTTTCTGCCACTTGCTGAATTTGCTCTTAACAACCATACATCCTCTTCTGCTGGGTGTTCTCCTTTTTTTTGTTGTACTGGGAGACATCCGTCGTTTGGGTCATTCTCCAAATTGGTGTCGGCTGTGCCGGAGGAGGAGAATTTTTCCGGTGATTTGGAGAGAGTTTGGACTGATGTACGTTGTAACCTTCAAGAGGCTAATGAAAAATCTAAGAGGTACTTTGACAGGAAACGTCAAGAGGTTTTGTTTACGGTTGGTGACATGGTTTGGTTGTCCTCTAAGAATCTGCGGTTGAGGATTCCTTCTAAGAAATTGGGCCCGAAATTTGTAGGGCCGTTTAAGGTACTTCAGGTAGTTAACCAATCTGCTGTTAGGTTGGAGGTTCCCACCTCCTGGAAGATTAATCCGGTGTTTCATGTTTCCTTATTGAAAAAAGCTGAGGTTTCGGATAGGGACGCCACTGTCTCTGTTCCTCTGGTGGTGGAAGACGGTGAATATGAAATTTCTCGCATTCTTAATTCTAGATGGCATAGAGGGAGATTGCAGTATCTCGTCGCTTGGAAAGGCTTCGGTCCAGAGGATAACTCCTGGGTAAAGGCGGATGATGTCTCTGCTCCTAGACTTGTCGGAGCGTTTCACAGGAGGTTTCCTGATAGACCTGGGCCTGGAGGATCCTCATAGAAGAGGGGGTACTGTTAGAACCCTCCTGTTAGTTCTTTTTCTATTTTGTTGGTCACATGACTTTCTGCCTATATAATCCAGCTCCGCCCTTCTGGCCTTGCTGGACTTCAGTGTTACATTTACTCTTAAGCTAGCCAGGTGCCTTGTATCGAACTCTGTTGTTTGCTTGGTCTTTGGACCACTAGTACTTTTTGTTTGTTTGTCTTTGCTCTGCTACAATTTCTGCTAGGAGGTGTCCAACTATATCCCAGTCATTAGTTCTTGTAGGGACCCCTCCCTTATATCTATAGGTCTGCGTTCAGACTAGCCGAGGACTTAGGCGGGTCTGTTCACAAGGAACAGGTCCCCCGCTGCATCGTAGGGAATCAGCTTAGTCCTATTGTAGGGACAGTTTTCCTATCTTTCCTTAGTGCTTGTAGCAGTTCATAACAGTATCGGGCGGTTGTCTAGGTGCGCCCCCCACCCCCTGGGGCTGGCGTCCGTAGTAATCACTCTGGTAAATTGGGGAACCCAGGGGACGCGTGTCTGGAATGTGTTTGTCTCTAACCACCAGTACAGAGACTGAATTACATTTTGTGGGAGTGTTAACCTGCCCTCCAGATGTCCCCTGAGGATGATTTTGTTCTTTAGGACATCCCACTGCAATTCTCTTGAATGAAATTGGGCCCAGCATACCGCTGGGATGCAGGAGGTGAGGGACCCCAACAGAGACATGGCCCCCCTGAGAGTCATTACTGGGTCTTTTATGGCTGTCAAGACTAAATTTTTTATTTTCTCTCTTTTCTGCTCGGGCAGGCGGCATTCCTGTCGAACCGAATCCAGAGTAAGGCCTAAAAAGATTTGAGTTGTATGCGGGATCAGTTTTGATTTTTCTAGGTTTAAACACCATCCTAAGTTTTTTAAGATGGTGCACACCTGATCCACTTGGGCCAGGCAGTGATCGTAAGTTTTGCCCACTATTAGGAAGTCGTCCAGGTACGGAATGATCAATCTGTTCTCCTCCCTGAGATGAGCCATAACCTCCGCTATAAGTTTTGTGAATATGTGGGGCGCTACTGCTAGGCCGAAGGGAGGAGCTCCGTACTGGAAGTGCTTGACAACTCCCTGTACAGTTATGGCTACTCAGGTATTTTTGAAAGTCGTGATGGATTGGCACATGGTAATACGCATCCTTTAGGTCCAACACTGCCATGTAGCAGCCGGGGAATAGAAGGCTTATCGTTGATTTTATCGTTTCCATCTTGAATGATGGAATGTTCAGGAATTTGTTTAGGCCTTTCAAGTTGAGGATGACTCTGTATGAATTATCCGGCTTCTTTATAAGGAACAAGGGGGAATAGAACCCTCTTCTTTCATCTTGTGGCGATACCTCCAGCAAGACGTTCTTTTGCAGGAGACTGGAAATCTCTTCCTCCAGTGCCCGCTGTTCTGGTAGAGAGGATCTTAAGGCACTCGGGATAAATTTCTCTGGTGGGCTCCTCAGAAATTCCAGTTTTAAACCTGATTTTACTAAATTGAGGATCCACTTGCTGGAAGAGATCCTTTCCCAGGCTGGAAGGAAGAGAGAGAGCCTCCCTCCCACCTGGGATAGAGTGTCATTGTGGCGGTTTGCGACTATCCTGGGAGGGCCCACCGAACAAAAACCCTTTCCTGGAACGATCCTCCCATCTAGATTGTTCTGTGGACGTCCTTCTGCGGCCAAATTTCTTCCCCCGAAAGGACTGCTTAAAAGTTGAGAAGGAAGATTTAGGAAATCCTTTTTTGTTGTCACCTGCTTTCTCCAGAATTGTGTCAAGAGAGGCACCGAAAAGAAAATCTCCCTCACACGGAAGAGAACATAGTTTTTCCTTCATTTGTATGTCCCCCGGGCAACATTTCAGCCAGACTGCTCTACGGCCGGCATTAGACAGGGCTGCAGATCTTGCTGCTAATCTGGCAGAATCCGCAGAGGCGTCCGATAAGAAGCAGCTGCTCCTTTCAATACAGGTAGAGAGGCCAGAATGGAGTCCTGTGACTCGTTGTTCTTAACCTGGTCTTCTAACCTGTCTAACCAAATCATAAGGGATCTTACTTTACAGGTTGCTACTATGGCCGATAACTCCCAAGTACCCTTAAGGAAGGTATCTACCTTTTGGTCCAGTGGATCCTTCAGCATCCCTGTATCTTCAAAAGGGAGAGAAGATTTTCTAGAAGCTTTGGATACCGCAACATCAAGCTTCGGGGCTTTATTCCAGGAAGCAGTATCTTCCTCACTAAAGGGATATTTCCTTTTGAAGGAGGATGGAAGGGGACCCTTTTTCTCCGGCCTATCCCACTCCTTCTTGATAAGTCCCTGCACCTTATCATTAATTGGGAAAACTCTGTGTTTTTTCCGATCCAAGGTGCCGAACATAATATCCTGTACCGATTTTTTTGACTTCTGGTCAACTAACCCCATTGTGGACCTGACAGCTTTTACTAAGCTATCCACATTTTCCAGGGGAAAAATATGACCTGTGCCTGCCTCGCTATCCGAAGAGGAAGAGTCAGTGGAATCATCTAGCATTCCCTCATCGGATTCAGAGTCTGAAAGGGTGGGTGGGGTTTTTGCCCTATGGGCCTGGGATGCTTTGGAAAACGACTTAAATGATTTTTCTACCTCAGACCTAATGAGGGTTTTTAGATTTGAAAAAAAATCCGGAGTTCCCTCCAAAATTGTTTCCTCAATACATGGCTGGCATAATTTTTTGGGCCAGTCTTTAGTCAGACCCCATTCACACAGGGCACATACTCTGTACTTGAATTTCCCCGTACATTTTTTTAGGGACATCCTGACCATATAAGGAGGAAGGAGAGGGAGAGAGAGAGACAAAACAGAAAAAAGTCTACATTAATACGTCGACTTTCACGTAGCTCACTCACCACCCAGTAGATAAAAACAGGGTACCGGAACGGGAAGCAGGACGGTATCCGATACTTCTCCTCGGGAGTCCGCGGAATCATCAATCCTGCAGGAGCTATGCTGGCTGGATCTTGAATCCCTGGTGCTGTGAGTCCCAGAACGCCCACTGCTCTTGCTCTGCGGTGGACGCTGCTCCTGGGTGCGCTTCTGGTGCTGAGGCTGCCACGGCTGCTCCATCTCCTCGGGCTGCTGCAGCTGCAGCATGGACTGCTGCTCTTGCTGCTGATGCGGTGGAGAGGGCTGCTGTGAGGCCATTTGCACTGCGCCCCTGCCTGGCCGGTGATCTACCCTTAAGCACCCTTATGGTGCCAGGGAGATCACCGGCCGACGTCCCCGCAGCTTCCGGTACCTCCCCCGAAAATTACATCATCAGGGGGTCAGAGGTCCCGGCACGTGTCATCGGGGAGCGACTTCCGCGTCGCTTCCGGTCGTGCCCCGTGACGTCACATCCGGGAAGCGGGGTTTGCAGGCTACCATGCTGTGTAGGTGCTGCAAACCCCGTCCACACGCGGGGAGACCACATGTCGGCGCCCCCCGCGGCGCTTCCAGGAACCACGGGACCGGCCACAGCAGAGACTGTGCCCGGCCAGCACCGATCGGCCCCGGCCAAGGTAAGATGACTTGCTGCTGTCGCCGCCGACGAGAAGGAAGGTCCCTCATCAAGGACAGGAAACCACTGATGCAGAGAGAGGCGCCGCCCTTTTTATCTTCAAGGTTTCCTGTCCTTGAAGGGCGGATCCCCTCTCTCGTTGTGAAGTCATGGGTGACAGAAAAAACAGCCATTAGCAACATGTAAACTGAAGCTCTAAAAACACCTGTAGGCTTTGATTCAATTATTTTAAATACTAATTAACAAGGTGACGACACTCCTTGGTTTTGTAGATGATGCATGGCTTTAGGGTTAAAAAGAAAAAAAGAAGGTGTTATCATATAGTTATTGTTCAAACTATATTTGGACTCAAAAGCAACATTTTAGCCAAAATACAGAGGGGAATATTGAAAGGAAAATGTGGAAAATGCGGAAAATGCAAAGGAAAGGAACACAGCAAGAAAAATGACAAACTAAGCAGAACTTACCTACTAAAGCCCCTGCCACTCCAGTGCCGCCTCCCCACTGCTCTCTCCAGCTCTTTGCTAACAATACTGCAGCAGTGACATCACATCTACAACCAGACTTGGACTGGACCACAGGGGAACAGATGAATTCGGTGATGGACCCCTGCGCAGGAGTGGGCCTCCTGTTATGATCTGCTACAAGCACTAAGGAAAGAAAGGAGATCTGTCCCTACAATAGAACTAAGCTAGATCCCTACGATGTAACGGGGAACCTGATCCTGCGATCAGACCCGCTAAAGTCCTCGGCTAGTCTGTACGAAGACCT